>NC_092132.1:96051237-96354267 GCF_043159975.1 Macaca nemestrina | reverse complement strand
CCCTCTTCCTCTTCTAGAAATGCCACCCTTAGGACTTCATTTAACCTTAATTCCTCTTTACAGGCTCTATCTCCAAATGCAGTCAGTTTGGAGTTTAGGCTTCAATGTATGGATTTTGGGGGAACACAATTTAGTTCCTAATACCACCTATGGTGGCATCCTCTTGTAATTCCTGAGAGTGTTATTTGTGACCTTGTTTTAAATTTCCTGTTTTAGCATTTTTATTTTGAGATAATTTTACATTTACATGCAATTATAGGAAAAAATACTGATATCTCATGTATGGTTTACTCAATTTCCTCAATGGTATTATGTTTATTGTATACTATATTTACATGAAAATGAATATAGTTTGCAAATAAATTATGGTGTGTGTATATTCATATAGCTGGCTATGTATACATATGCAATAATACTATAGTGCAATATCAAGGTACAATATTGGCATTGATATAATTTTTAAAGATTTCTTCAAATATGCTTGTACTCATTTGTGTGTGTGTGTATTTAATTCTATGACATTTTATTACATGTGCAGTTAAAGTATCCACAACTACAGCCAAGGTACTAAACATTCCCAAAAGCCACATAGATCCCTCATGTTATCCTTTTAAAACCACATCTCCTTCCTCCCAGCTGTCTCTTACTTAACCTTTGACAATCAAGAACCTTTTCATTTCTGTCATTTTGTCATTCCCATAATGTTATATAAATAAAATGATACATTACTAAATTTTTGGACTTTTTTCACCAAGCATGACTTTCTGAAAAGTAATTTAAGTTTTTGCCTATACGAATGTTTGATATTTTTCCTTGCTGATAGTATTTTATGATATGAATGTACCACAGTTTGTGAAAACGTTCACCCATGGAAGGACATCCAAATTGTTACTGGTTTTTGACCATCGTGAATAAAGCTACAATAAACCTTTATGTGTAGAATTTTGAGTGGGTAGAAGTTTCACTTCTCTGGGATAAAGGATCAAGAATAAAATTGCTGGATAGTATGATAATTATATGTTTAGTTTACAAAGAAACTGTGAAACTATTTTGAGACTCACTGTAATATTTTACATTTCTACCAGCAATATATAATTAATTTAGTTTCTCCACCTTCTCATAAGCATTTATTGCTATCTCTATTTTTTCACTTTAGTCATTCTGATAAAATGTCTTATGTTATTTTGCATTTTCCTAGTGGATAATGAAGTTGAACATCTTTCATACGTTGTTCATGTCTTTTGCCAATTTTCTAATTGGATCATTTACTTTTTGACTGATGGGTTTTCAGAGTTTTAAAAAATATATTTTAGATATAATTCCCTTGGCAGATATGTGGTTTGCAAATATTTTCTCCTGGTCTGCAGCTTCTCTTTTCACCCTCTTAACATAATGATTCACAAAGCAAATTTGAAAATTTTGATGAAGTTGAATTTATCAGGTTTTTTTTTTTGAGTCATACTTTTAATATTGTCTCATATATTAAAGATTTTCTCCTATTTTTAAAGTTTTATAGTTTAATGTTTTATATTTAACTGTATTATCAATTTTGAGCTAATATTTAGAATAAGATGTGAGATTCAAGTCAAGATTCACTTCTTAAATATGGATGTTTGATTATTTTGGCACCAATTACTGAAAAGGTCATCTTTCTTCCATTGAATTGCTTTTGCCTCTTTGTTAAAAATCAGTTGAATGTGGGCCAGACACGGTGGCTCACACCTGCAATCCCAGCACTTTGGGAGGCAGAGGTGGGTGGATCACGAGGTCAAGAGGCGGGTGGATCGAGACCATCCTGGCCAATATGGTGAAACCCTGTCTCTACCAAAAACACAAAAATTAGCCAGGCGTGATGGCAGGAGACTGAGGCAGGAGAATCATTTGAACCCAGGAGGCAGAGGTTGCAGTGAGCCTAGATTGCGCCACTGCACTCCAGCCTAATGACAGAATGCAGCTCTGTCTCACAAAACAAAACAAAACAAAAACAAAACAAAAAAACTGTGGAATGTATTGTGTGGGTCTACTTCTACTTCTGGGTTCTATATTCTGTTTGATTGATTTATGCATTTATCCCTCCTCCAATGCCACACTGTTTTCACTATAATAATTTTGTGTTTGGAGTTAAATAATTCCATTATCCAAAGATTTTGAACCTATTTTCTTCTCTCCATTATTGCTGTTGATACTTACATGCATTTTTCTTTTGTGTATTTTGTGATTTTTGTCTTTAAACTAGTAATTTTATTTTCCTCCTGTCGACTTCAATTATCAACATCAAGACAGTTAATTTTTTTTACCCTCCTATTTCTGACTGACTCGTTTTTCATATATCTTTAAAATTAGTATATAATCCTTTGATCATCCAGCTTTTTAAGAGAATAGAATCTTTTAATTTCTTCAGTTTGCACAGATTTGGAACTTTACGTATACATATCTCTATCAGTAAACACTAATATTTTATACTTTTTCAGTTATATAAATATACTATCATTAAGCAACATTTCAAAACATAATTTGTACATTCATAATCAATTATGATTGTGTACATTTCCTTTATAAATTATCTTGGTTATTATACATATTTTTGGTCTGAATCTTATTATATCATAAAAGTTCTTAATTTGAAATGTATCTAATATAGAGTTCATTCAAAGACAGAAGAATGCCAGATCTGCTATTTTCTAGTTTGTACCCTGGCATTATTAAAATTATCTCTGATCCACAGTTTTTTTTTTTTTTTTTTTTTTTTGTAGGGCATTTTTAGCTACTTCTCTATTTTTTGAGGTTAAACCTAAATTAGAAAAATAATCCATCTATAAACCATATAATCAGGCATGTGTAAACTATAATTTCACATGACATGCTGGAAAAGAATGAATCAATGAAAGTGACCCAGTCAACACTTCAGGAATGTGAGCCCCCGACTCTCCTTCTGACTTACTATACTTGGCACAGGACCATTGGGGTCAAATGAAGGAACAAGTGTCAAGGTATAAATTAAATATTAGAAAAACTGACTTAAATTTTACATAGAACTAAATATAAGTTTGGTACTTTTATTTATTTATTTTTGGACTCCAATAGCTTACTTGTGAATTCATTGAGGTTTGTGGACCACACTTAGAGTTAAGATGACTAGATTCCCTGCAGTTAAGCAGGTTGGGTGTTAAAAATATTACATGTCAGACATAAGGTCACAGGATAATGTGACCTTATAGGCTGGAAATTTTGGGGAAATTTAAAATAAAAGCCCTGGTTTTGTAGTCTACTCTCATTTATTATTTTAATATGCTCAATATTTTTAATATTTTAAGTTAATTCTCTTGAATTTGCTAATTATTGTCACATTTCTAAGTAATATAATTGTATTAACTCCTTGAAATACAGAGATATATTTAAGATGTTGAGATTAAAAGGAAAGGAATAATTTGATTAGTAGCCAGAGGGAGAAATCTGGTCAAATGAGATTTGTTTGTGTAATTGCTTTAAAAAGGACAAGATGGGAATATGTGAAAATTGTGAAGAAAGAGGTTTCTAATTCAAAGAAACATTTTAAAAGCCTTTAAGATATTTCCACTTGTGCAGCTTGAACTTTTCTTACTTAAATCCCATTTGAAATAAAAATTACCTACAATCAACAGTAAAATAAAATGTATGTTTTTTTCTAAATCGAGACTGGATCAGGTACAACACAGTTCTTTTCTGAGGCTTTGTAGAATGGAATACACATATTGTATGATATTTTCCATACAGTTTTTCTAGTAAATATAAGTTAACCTAGGGGAACAATTTAAAAACTATTTGAAAAGTAGATTGGAAGAGAAATCCAAGTCTACATAACTGGTGTAGATATAAAGTATATCATAGAAATGTCAGAAAGGGAATGAGAAAAGCAGTCGTTTGGAGTAGTCTATAAAGTAGAAACAAAATCTCTCCATAGTGATGGTCTTGGAACCAAGCTTACCTTCAACTTCTAACATAAAATAAGGGTTTCTTATAGGGTAATCTAGACTCCATTTGCACAATTTTCTACGTTGTATAAGGCATTGATTGACCGGGCGCGGTGGCTCACGCCTGTAATCCCAGCACTTTGGGAGGCCGAGGCGGGCGGATCACAAGGTCAGGAGATCGAGACCACGGTGAAACCCCGTCTCTACTAAAAATGCAAAAAAAATTAGCCGGGCGCGGTTGTGGGCGCCTGTAGTCCCAGCTACTCGGGAGGCTGAGGCAGGAGAATGGCGTGAACCCGGGAGGCGAGCTTGCAGTGAGCCGAGATCGCGCCACTGCACTCCAGCCTGGGCGACAGAGCGAGACTCCGTCTCAAAAAAAAAAAAAAAAAAAAAAAAAGGCATTGATATCAAATTATTCACTGAAACCTTAGTGATGGAAGAAAGTACACATTATATAGTTAATAATTACTTAGCAACTAAACAGAATAACAGTAAATTTGGAATAGTTAACCAAAAGAATATATGGCACATCTGAAAAATTCAAATAGGAAAACAACAGAAAATGTGCCAATTGTTTTAATCATACAGCATAACAAGGAATCAAATATTTTATTTTCCTCAGCTATTATTAATAAATGATAAGCAAATTAAAGTGTTTCAGTCCTCTATGAAACGAACTTGCTTACCAACCGCTTCTCTTACAATGCTATTGGCAGTTCTATTAGTAAATCTGCTCAATGTTTTAAATATTGCTTCTTGTACTTACGTATGCCTAAAGTTGTAATTGCTATTTATGTTTAACTAATGAAAAACATCTACATTTAAACCTATTGAATAAACACCAAGTTTTTCAGAAGGAGAAGCCTTTTCTAGAATTTTATTATTGTGGACACACACTATTTAAGAAGGAAGACTTGAAGTCAAGTGTATGAATATAAATTAATGTTATAAATGCCTTGGAGATTAGTAAATATCACTAATATCATTTAAATGTTTTCTAAACATCCAGTTGATTTTTCTCCCCCAAGAAGCATAGAAATGAGAAAACCAATACATTAGATTTCTTTTGAAAGAATGTTTTCTCTACGTGAGTGTGGCACCAGAAATAATAATGATTTTTAAAGGAGGACATAGTTGCCTAGTAGTCAGCTAGACACAGAATTCTAACACATATTCTTATTACTCTAAATGAAATTAAATGTATTGATTATTTTAGAAGATTTTAAAAAAAACATCGATTCGATATTGATACGAAAGCATCATAAAAATTAACAGTAATTTCTGAGCCATCGCCTATATCTCTTGTGCTTTTTATTAAATATTCTGTTGAGTCATCATTATATGTCCATCTTCATGCTGAATTCAGCGAATACAGAGATGGATAAAACACTATGTCTACATGGAAGGGTTTTGTATGTTCGCATACATTTAAGGGGAATAAGTGCAAGTTTTATCGTGGATATATTGCATATTGGTGAAGTTTGGGCTTCTAGTGTAACCATCACCTGAAAAGTGGATTTTGCATCTATTAAGTAATTTCTCATCCCTTACAACCTCCCACCCTCCCATCCTGTCAAGTCTCCCATATCTATTATTCGACACTTTGTGTCCATGTTTACATATTTTTTAGCTCCCACTTTTAAGTGAGAACATGTGGTATAAGTGAGAAAATAGGGTTATTTTTATTGTTGTTGGTGAAATGAGTTCCTTGTAAATTCTGAATATTAGTCCTCTGTCAGATGCATAGTTTACAAATATTTTCTCCCATTCTACAGGTATTCTGTTGACTCTTGATTATTTATTTTACTGTGTGGAAGCTTTTTAGTTAAATTAAGTCCCATTTGTCTATTTCTGTTTTTGTTGCTTGTGCTTTTGAAGTCTTAGTCATGAATTCTTTGCTTAGACCGATGTCTGAAATAACTTTCTCTAGGTTTTCTTGTAGTGTGGTTATAGTTTCAGGTCTTACATTTACGTATTCAATCCATCTTGAGTTAATTTTTGCATATGGTGAGAGATAGGGGTCCAGTTTCATTCTTCAGCATACGGATTTCCAATTTCTCCAGCACCATTTGTTGGATGGTGTATGTATGTTTCCCTTACGTATGTTTTTGTAGAGTTTTTCGAAGATCAGTTGACTGTAGATATTTGAATTTATTTCTGTGTTGTCTAGTCTGTTCCACTGATCTTATATAGAAAAGTTTAAAGTTGAATGAGAGATAAATGTGCAAATAATTAAATGATATACTAATATAGCAACACATAAATAAATTCTATGAATGGTCATTGGAAGATATCACTATTTCCAAATTAATCAAAATTACTTTTCTTCATGAAATTTCATTTTATTGCTTCCTTTAACATGAATATGAATTGGGTTATAACTTACATGTAATCAGAAGAAGGTCTGTAATCATGAGAAAATTTGTCTACCATTTTTACTTTGTGCATTTCTATGGTACTTACCACCAATGTACCCTGGGTTTTCTTTGGCATATTCTACTTATAACATGTTTCATTTGCATCTTCTAGAAACAATACCTGTCTTTTAAATATACTGATTTTGCTTTTGTACTTTATTTTTATGCTTCATGTCTAAACAGCACAGAGACAAGACTACTCAGTATACAGTATGTACTAGTGTGCTTCCACATATATACCATCCACATTCTATTACACTTCTAGAAAATCTGCCAGCTTCATCTCTAAATTCTATTCAGTTCTCTGAAGCACCAGAATCAATATTCTTTTCTTTAATTGTTATCTGAGTTTGTGATTTTATGTGAACTTTTCAAAATAAATTACCAGTGCTGCATATCACTCATTTAAAAAAAAACAGTAAATCAACTTCAGATGCAAGCACATGTCTGGGAGATTTAACAGCTTTAGAAATAACAAGAACTAATAATTTTTTACTCTTTTTTGTTTCAAATCTCTGTACCATAATTTTACATTTTATATGGAAATCCTTTGTTTGCAATAAACTTGGAATTTATCTCAGTAGTTGTGTTTTGTTTTTTTTTGAGACAGAGTCTCGCTCTGTCACCCAGGCTGGAGTGCAGTGGCATGGTCTCAGCTCACTGCAACCTCCGCCTCCCGGGTTCAAGCGATTCTCCTGCCTCACCCTCTCGAGTACCTGGGACTACAGGCGCAAGCCACCACACCCAGCTAATTTTTGTATTTTTAGTAGAGACAGGGTTTCACCATCTTTGCCAGGCTTATCTCGATCTCCTGACCTCATGATCCACCTGCCTCGGCCTCCCAAAATTCTGGGATTACAGGCATGAGTCACCGTACCCAGCCTGCATTGCATTTTTTAAATCAAAACTGTGAACTTGTTCAGAGAATAGCCTTTAACATCGTCATTGTGTTTCTAGTGTTAGCACACAGGTACTTAATATTTCCTGAATGACTGAATGACAAGAAATGAATGAATATGATAGTAAAAATATTTGCTCAAACAAATAGTGACAGAGTTTCTCATGCATGAGAATATGTTAACTTAATTGCTGCATTCCTGAAAACTTCTCTACATTGGTGGTGTGACTCTATAACTGTGTTTGCAGCTTTGGTGTTGCCTGCTTCAATCTCCCTTAGGAGACATTCTGTTGCTAGATGGGTCTCACAGGTGCCAGCCTCCAGCTGCTGTCACTGTGGAACCTGCCATGGAGTTCGAGGAGGCCATATTCTTCTGGGATGTGTCCTGTTAATGACTGAGCACAGTGAGGCAGAGAGCTGTCCCATTTCCACCTGATGCAGGGCTCCTGTAACAGACAAGCAAGGCTCTGGGGCTCCCACTGGACTGGCCTAGGCTGTCTCAGAGCTGCACTATACTACCCCATCCCTTCCTGCTTCTCTTCCTAGGAGTCTGAATGGCCTCTCTCCCTGTTCCTGTTCCCCATACATCCTTTGGGCACTGAAGCCCAACTTGGCACCTGGTTCTCTGAGTTGCTGAATTGATAATGTATCTGGAAATATAATGCACGGGAAGCTGTGTCATTACAACAATAACTTACTTTTGTGGTACTTTATAATTTTCAAACTGAAGTTTATTCAGAAGTGGGCTATCATATCTCAGGCCATTTCTTGTTAATTTGAACAGCAACATTTCAATCATTGCTGATTCACAGAACTTTAATAGTGTAGGATGTCTAAGGACCATTTATTTTAAATCTCCCTGTGTTTCAGATGATGAAATTCAGAAGCTTAAAAGTGATTTGCTCAAGGGCAAATAACAAATGAGAGACAAAATCTAACCACATGAGAGCCCAGGAGACCTTTCAGATATGATGCTGCCGATACAAAAATTTTAACCTCAGTTTAAGTAAAGCAATTATTGAAACAATTATGTAGTAAAGATCTAAATGTTATATTTGTTGAGTCATGCATTGAGCACTATGAAAAAGATACTTTGATTCTCTTCAACTTCAGTGATGCAGTCCTTATCCTATATACCACAATAATTTTGAAAGTAATGAATTAGTTTACATTAATTTAGAGAACTTTTAGGTGCACCAAAAAATTGAGCAGAAAGTGAAGAGTTTTTATATTACTTTGCTAGAGCTACCCTCACAGCCTGTGTGGGTTAAACAGTGGAAACTTATTATCTCACAACTCTGCCAGCTAAAGTCCAAGATCGAGGTGTCGACGGGGATAGTGCCTTCTAAAGGCTGTGTGAACCTCTCTTCTAGCTTCTGGTAGTTTGCCATAATCTTTGATGTTCTTTGGCTTGTAACAGAATAACTCTATTCTTTACGTTACATTCTCCATGTGAATCTATAGATTGAGTTGGGAAGAACTGACATCTTGGCAGCAGTGAGTCTTCTAATACTCCTGGATAGAAAACATTGAATATTTCTCCCTTTATCAAATGTTTGACTCCTCTCATCAGAGTTTTGTAGTTTTGCTTATGTAGAAGTGCCCGTTCAAATGATGTATCTTTTAATTAAAATTCCATTTTCTCATTGTTGGCATATTGGAAGTCAATTGACTTTTGTTTATTAACCTTTTATCCTTCAACCTTTGTGTAATCACTTATTAGTTCCAGAAATTTTTCTTGATTCTTTAGGGATTTTCTACATAGAATTCAAATCATCTATAAATTAAGGCAGTGCATTTCTTCCTTCCCAATTTCTGTATGTTTTATTATCTTTTTTGGTCTTATTGTATTATGTAGAACTTCCAGTAAACTATGGAATACAAGTGTTGTGAGGGGACATCCCTGTCTTGCTCCTGAGCTAAGAGGGGAAGCATCTAGCTGCTCACCATTAAGTGCAATGGTAGCTGTACATTTTTTGGTTGATGTTTTTACTTAAGTTGAGGACATTTCCCTTATTCCTAGTTTGCTGAGAGTTTTTGTCATGAGCCCATGTTAAACTTTGTCAAATGCTTTTTCTACATCTATTGATATGATCATATGAATTTTTTTATTTATCCTATTGATGCATTGAATTACATTATAAATTTTCAAGTGTCAGATCAGCCTTGCATACTTGGAATAAATTTCTCTTGGTCATGACATATAATTCTTTTTATACGTTGTTGGATTCAGTTTGCTAATGTTTAGTTGAACAATTTTGCACTTACATTCATGAGAGTTCTTGGTCCACAGTTTTCCTTTTTTGTAATGTCTTTGTCTGGTTTTGGCATTAGAGTACTGCCAGCCTCATAAAATGAACTAAGATGTGTTCCCTCTGTTCTTATTTCCTGAGAAAGATTGTAATGGGTATAATTTCTTCAGATGTTCAGTAGAATTTACCTGTGAACCCATCTGGACCTGATGCTTTCTGTTTTGGAAGGTTATTAGTGTCTATTTAATATTGATTGGCCTATGTAGAATATCTACTGCTGATATCACCTTTCAGAAACTGGATCATTTCATCTAAAGTATTCAATTTGTGAACATAATAATATGTTCATAATATTCACTTATTATCTGTTTAAAGTTCATAGGCTCTGTAGTGATGGTTCTTCTTTCATTTCTGGTATTAATACTTTGTGTTTTCTCTCTGTTTTTCTTAGTTAATCTGGCTAGGTATTTATCAATTTTATTGTTCTTTACACAGAACCAGCTTTTGCTTAGATTTAGAGGTAATCAGTCATCCATATAGTAAGATCAGGGCCCATTTTATTTAATTTTTATTCTCACATATAAACACAGTATGAGCTTTTCTATGGTAAAAAAATAAACCAGTAAAAACCTAAGACCTGAAATATAGACCCATGGAAATAGTTGCTGAATCCCAGGCAAATACGGCATGCCATAGGGAGGTAAATCTGAAAAGATACTCAGCACTGTCTGAATTAGAGAATTAATTTTTTATGATAATCAAGTTAAAATGTACTGTTCAGAACAGAGCAATCCTCATATTCTTGGTTCTATTATTTGCCTCTATTATTTTTATATCTCAAATATTTCTATATGGTTCTATTTTTGGCCAAATATTGAACAATGGCAGAGATAAATGTGGTTTTTAAGGACTGAAAGACTAATGGGGGTTATAAATACTTCTCAGGATTAAACTTAAAATAATGTGATGCTCTGGGTTGATTCCAGATTGGAACATTATAGAGAAAAAACATAAAGAATATGTCCTTTGAACTGCTTTCAGTTGTAACAAATTATTAGTAAAAAATTAATCATATAAAAAGGAAAAATGAGAAGATGATATACTTGAGAAATCAAACACATCAAGTTAAAGTTAAAGTAATTTACACTCAGTCCTGAGAATGTTAGTAAAATTAGCTAAAATATATCACATTTTACTGGTTGACATCATAAGCACACAAATTTATTTTTTAAAATATCCGGTTTAATCAAGATGACTTCCTTGTTAAAGAGAGAATACAGAAAAATCCCGAAAGTTACAAACTTGGGTGGAATACATAACTTATTTTGGATTTAAAAAATGGAACACATCCCAGTTTCCTTTTGCATGGGCTACTGCCTGCCTGTGCAAGCCTCCTTACCTGGGATTGCAAGAACTTCCCAACAGGCTTCTGCTCTCTGATCATGACTCTTTTCTAGATAAATCTTAAAAGATAGGGTCATCTTTTAAAATGCATGAAAGGCCTAGTCCTCTCACTGCTTATTAAAATCTTCTGTGGTTCCCCATTGCTTGTAGAGGAAAAGTTGACCTACTGCGCCTTGTTGGCCAAGCCTTTTGTTACTGGTCCTTTCTTGCCTAGTTGTCACCCAAATCTCTCTCCCTTGTTAACTTTTATGTATAAAGTACAAAAATGAGATCACCTGATAATTTTTTGCTCAACAAATATGAATTAAACCTACAGAAATAAACCAGAGACATTACAGGTTTAAAGAGGGGAGATTATTACCTGAGAAGTCACATTCCAGCCAAATATCCTCTTTTGGAAAGAAAAAGAAGGAACATTTTTTTTCTCTAAAACTTGGCTGCATTTACATTGACAAAATATTAAAAAATGGTACTGCATATATTAATATATGTAATATGTTTCTTTTGAGAATCGTGATATCTAGTATTTTTAATAGCATTCCATGCCTATTTAACATTGTTTTAGAGTGGCTTTTTTGGAAGCCTATACCATGAATTGGTGGATTTTATGGATATTTGCTTATGATTTGAGAAGTTTAGTAAACCAGAATAATCCAAATTGCAATTATGTGGCAATTATATGTCTTATTGTAAATGAAAGTGGGCAGTTTCATTTTCTGCAAAGTCGCTATAAACCGGTTGAGTTTTATTCAAGAGGTATATAACACACTCATCCTCTTGCTGACAATCAGTTTTTCAGGTGAAGTTTAAGAACCAGACACCGGACTTGAATGAAAAGTCATGGCATGAAACACTTTTGGTAACATCATCTAAAATTTTTCAAGCTCTGGTTTTGTGTGTGTGTGTGTGTGTGTGTGAGAGAGAGAGAGAGAGAGAGAGAGAGAGAGAGAAAGAGAGAGAGAGAGAGAAGAGAAGAGATCTGTGCACACGAATTGGGCATTTTTTGGAAGCAACACAGGTGAAAATAGAAATGATAGTGTCTCAGATTATTGGCCAGCCTCCAGTCTAGTCATATGACATAATTATGTCATTGAGAACTGCTGGATTTCAAAACCCTTGAGAAATTGAACATCATCAGTAGCTATTAAATAAAACTGATAGCTATTATATGAAATTGCATTGGGTTGTTAAACTGGTAAAATATAATAAATTGTTTATTTCCTCTAGTGGTGTTCTAGATTCCATGGTTCTAGTGGCGATGCAGTTACTGAGAGGATGTGCTCAGAACACCCCTGCCCTTGCAAAAGACTCTATGACAGTTTGAAGTTTTCTTGGAAAATTTTCATCTCTCTTAGGCACTCAGCTCCTTGTAGCCCAGCCAGGACTGTTTTTCCTTGAAAATACCCTTGAAAGTGGCATGCTCTTTCATCAGAATTCTCATAAATTATCTTTCTTCTTTCTTTCCTTTTTATTCTGCTTCCATTACCTTCTTCCTTCATGACTTGAGATTTTTCGTAATGATCTATTATATGATATACATTGTATTAGATTCTGAGATAGAGAAAATGAGGAGACAGTCTTTGCCTTCCAGGAGTTCTTATTCCAAGTACCAATTACCAAGGTTAATAAACTAATACATGTGAGTGTTCCAAAGACAAATTCTAGCTTATCTTGTAAATTCTTGTACGTGTGGTTTTACTTAAAAGAAGACAGCGTAGAATGAGGAGTGAAGTAATTTTGTGACAATATGCAAAAGATGCTACATGAGAAAATGCTGTGTCATAAACGCCAGGGATGGGAATGTGTGGGAGTATTTGCTGTCTAACTATCTAGTCCCTCTGATCTTGGCTGAATGGGATTCTACTCCTAATAAAACCGAGAGCAAGTGTCTTAGAAAATTGTAACACTAATCATTCATTAACAAAGTTTTTACTTTAGGAATCTAATATAAGCCTGATGTTATTCTTCATTGGAAATTCTTCTTATTGTGAAAATGATCTATGTAAAAATAATCAAAGAACACATATTTGGCTAATAGATAAGTGAGAAATTCAGGAAGTCCTTTGGGAAGATTAAAACAAACAAACAAACAAACAAACAAACAAAAAAACCCAAAACTTGGTTTATGTCTTAGGTCAGTTTCCCTAGAAGTAGAGTTGGATTGGAAAAATATTTTCAAGTTATTTGTTGGGCAAGTGTTCTCAAGAAAAGGTAAGCCAGACAGAACAGGAGAAAAAGTCTAGCAACAATGTGGGCCTGGGAGAGAAAGGAACGGGAACGGAGCCTAAGCAAACGTCATGATAGAAAGTTAGACTGCCACACTCCATAGAGTCTCTGAAAAGGCTAGCTTTGAAAATGAGAGTTACCAACTCTCCACTGAGTTGTAGATCTCATACTATGTTTAAAATATAGATTTCTAGTGTACACAGAGTTTTATCAAGCCTAGGATTTGTATCCCTTTGGATTCTATACTTTATACATGATTTTTTAAAGTATACCTGCCTTCTAAACTAACTCATGCATCAGTACCTTCCTCACCTACTTAATGTCATTTTCTGTTTCTCTACTCTGGCTTCTTGGTCACCTATTTGTATTCTGATTCTGTTTAGGGGTGACAGAGAAAATCATAACTCTTTATTACCTCTTTCTTTAGCTTTCCCACTGCCATCAACATAAAAGTTGTGTAAGGCTAATTTTCACTGGGATCTTGGAGAAAATAGACAAATAAATAAAATAAAATAAAAATAAGTAAAGCTAAAAACTGGATTTCAATAATAAATATTCCCATATTCCAAAGTAAAAGGAAAAAAAGTTAAGCCTTTCATTTTACAGCCCAAGTTGTCTCTCAATGTCAATCTTCCTTACCCATTTAAAGGCTAGTCCTTCTTCTTTCTCTGAGAGAAACCATTCTTTAAATTACCCCCTTGTCCTCATTCCTCATAGCTCTTATCATAGGTTCCATCCCTCTGTTTGCACAGAGAACTTCACAAGATTAGATCCTCTGCACAGGCAGATTTTCAAAATTCTTTGGAACAAGACAGTTGACATCCCAAGCAAGGTCACCTCGGGGTCTCTCTACACTCAGGGAGAGGGACAAGTTACCCGGCTTCTAGCAGGCAACTCTTGGAAGAAATGCACCTGTTCACATACCATTCTAAGTCTCATTGCTAATTCTCAGACACAGGCCAGTTTACACACATATTAAAGGAAAACATTTTTCTTGAATGGATAATCTGCTGAGATTCCACCTCAAAATATGAAAAATAAATGTAAGTCAGTATAGCTTTTGCTACTCTCTTTTGTTCCCAGCCAAGGGCCTAAACCATTTGCGTGTATAAGAAACATAACTTGGCCGGGCGCGGTGGCTCAAGCCTGTAATCCCAGCACTTTGGGAGGCCAAGACGGGTGGATCATGAGGTCAGGAAATCGAGACCATCCTGGCTAACAAGGTGAAACCCCGTCTCTACTAAAAAATACAAAAAAACTAGCCAGGCGAGGAGGTGGGTGCCTGTAGTTCCAGCTACTCGGGAGGCTGAGGCAGGACAATGGCGTAAACCTGGGAGGCGGAGCTTGCAGTAAACTGAGATCTGGCCACTGTACTCCAGCCTGGGCGACAGAGTGAGACTGCGTCTCAAAAAACAAAAACAAAAACAAAACAAAACAAAACAAAACAAAACAAAACAAAAACAAAAAAAAAACATAACTTGTAACTTTGCTTTGCCAGCTATTTAAATCATCTTTGCCTGGTTGGAATATTTAATTTTACAAAGATCTGGTGGAAGCTAAGAAAGTTAAGATTTTTTTTCCTTTAATTCTGAAGCAGCCTAACTTCTTTTTTGGGTTATTCTATGTTCTCTTCTTCTTAATCACTGCCTCTCATCCCTCTTCCTGGAATCTGGAGGCCAAAGTGATTTATAATACCGCGGTCCAGCCTCAACTTCTAGACAGAGGAAGAGGGTGGGATGAAATTTGACTTTTTGACTTCACTGTAATTGAATAAATGCTACATTAACTGGCTTGTAAGAACTTTTCCAACAGTTTACACACAAATAGCCTTCTTTGGTAACGGATCTTGGAATAATTATAAATTTGATCAGTAGTTCTGCTATGCATGGCACACATGGAATCATTTATTTAAAAGCAAGCATGTAGTTAAAATGAATGTTTAAATGTAAATATATGCCACTGTCAAAATTCTTCAAGATACTGGTTGGGCATTAATGTTTAATAGTCTATAGAGTTTTACTTCAGTTTCTGTTGTCTTCTCTGATTTGTTTGTCTTCTGAAACTCTAGTTTATCAGACATTGATAATGGCCTCTATTTTAGCTGTTTTCAATCTTTTAAAAAGTACTGATAGAAAATGCTCAAGCTAAAAATTTGCATTGGCATCTGGGGTTTGTGTCCTGCCGAATATGCAGTAGACATGATCTGGGTTGGGGCATTGCTGGAAAAGATCAAAGCTGCAGCCAGAGACTGTGACTGCACATGTTCGGGCCTGGAGTATTTGGCAGAAGCTGTGTTCTATTAATATTTATTGGGATCTTGCAGTCAATTAACTTTTCTGGTCTACTTTTTTCATGTGGTAAAAGGCAGAGGTCACTTTGTAATTCGCAGTGTCTCTTTTATTCTTCACTATCTCCTGTGGCACATGGCAGCTCTAGGGTAGATCGCTGCAGTAAGGCAACCACACAACAGGAGCGACTTGAAGCAGAAGCCAGCAGTATAGACGAACCCAGGTTGGGCATGGAGCCCTTGTTTTTGGAAGGAGTCGAATGAAGGAGGGGGATAAGGAGGAAAGATTGTAGACCCAAATAAATGGGATACATTATAAAAAGTTAGGATTGAGTAGATACGGGGGCATAACACTTTGGGAAGAGAACAAATCCAGTAAATGAAAAATAAAATAGGTTTCTAAGGGAGGAGTTAAATAAGAAACATGAAGGAACCAGCATACAAGGTTGAAATTAATAAATTCTAGAGCAAATTGAATTTGGAGTTGAACTCCTAACTGTTTTTTTTTTTTTTTTTTTTTTTTTGAGACAGAGTCTTGCTCTGTCGCCCAGGCTGGAGTGCAGTGGCACAATCTTGGCTCACTGCAACCTTTCCCTCCCAAGTTCAAGCAATTCTCCTGCCTCAGCCTCCTGAGTAGCTGGGATTACGGGGGCCTGCCACCACACCTGGCTAATTTTTGTATTTTTAGTATAGACGGGGTTTCACCATATTGCCCATGCTGGTCTCCAACTCCTGAACTCAGGTGATCTGCTCACTTCTGCCTCCCAAACTGCTGGGATTACAGGCGTAAGCCACCGTGCCCGGCCCCAACTCAGTATTTTACAGTGATTTCTAGTGCGAAAGTCAGAGCTGGAGCACACACACCTTAAAGTACACAAGACTCCACAGAGGATTACTCGCTAATAGAGGGTATTCCAGGATCTTGGTACCAGAGATTCCCACCAGTATACCTAGGGTTAAGCTCAGGAATCTTCTTTTATGACACTGCATAATGTTGTATGTTGACAGTAGAGAGAAGAAATAGTAGCAACCAACAACGCCGACCATTGTGGGATTACACAGTGACACTTGGTCTAAGCTGCTGAATTGTGACTCATCATTATCATCATCTTCCTTTCTAGTATTTAATGACACTGTACTTCTTAAAAAGATGTTAACATTATTCAAAGTAAGTTAGAATAAGAAGACATTATGTAAAGGCAAAGATCAAATAATGATTTTAACATTCTTTGAAGATTTGTTTCATATATCAAAATGACATTGCTCTGTCAAACTTGCTAAGTAAATTATCATGGATCACTTTTGCTGAGACACCTATAAATGAACTTCACAGTTTTAATAACATTCTTTATCCTGCTCTTAGAATGCATTTCTATTAAGGCATCCACTAAATTACTGCCATATTTATGTATATCTTTGCAGTGCCTTTATTTGTTCTAGTGAGGTAGTTATCTGTCAAATTAAAATTGTGTGAAATTAAATAAGAAATAATTTCAAATGGCTTTGGAATTCAATTGGTATACTTTACCAAACATGAATTATTTTTCTTTCTTTTGTATGAGATGAAATCTCACTCCGTTTCCCAGGTTGGAGTGCAGTGCTACAACCTCAGCTCACTGCAACCTCTGCCTCCCAGATTCAAGCAATTTCCAGATAACTTTTGTATTTTTAGTAGAGATGGGATTTCACCATGTTGGCCAGGCTGGTTATGAACTCCTGACCTCAAGTGATGTGCCCACCTCAGCCTCCCAAAGTGCTAGGATTACAGGTGTGAGCCACCGTGCCTGGCCGAATTAATTTTCTAACAGTATGGGATTAAAGATGTTTTAAAAAGTATTCTGGGCTCAAGTACTCTCCTTCTTGTCCAAAAGCCAAAATAGTATCACTATTTTAAAATATCACTACCATCATGGACTTGAAGATGCAAAGTTGGTGTTCTTCATCATATCCTTATTCTTTTTGCTGTATATCTCCTGAGAAAATTAGATGAGTCCTGATGGATGAATGAATGGCTGCCTCTACTGCAGCAACTGGGAATGTGCCATCTTTACTGCAACAGATCCACACAGCCTTTGCTACTTGCTTTATGTTACTGATAAGGCTTTCTTCTCAGTACTCATCACTGAGAGTAATGTTAAATATGATTTTTACATGAGAAAGCAAAACATTTCACTACAATAGGCTGAATTTAATATGAATTACTATGAATTTAAATCAATATGATGTGATTCAAGATATCATTCAAATATGAATCAATATGAATTAAAAATATTGATATCCCAGAGGAAATCTTGGTGGTACACTATAATGATGACATACTGCTAAGTTGTTATGTTGAGCAGGAAGTGACAAGTTCTACGAATACCTTAGAAAGTTTGCATGGCAATGGCAAGCTATAAATCTCACATAAAATTCAGGCTCCTTAATACTAGTGAAGATTTTAGAAGTCCAAAGATCTGGGGCATTTAGAATAAACTGAGGCAGGAGATGGCAAATTAAAGCCCAATGGCAGCAGTCTTAGTTTGGTAAATAAAATTCTCTTGGAATACAGTCATGCTTATTCATTAACATGTTGTCTTTTAAAAGAAATTAATTTGTTTTTTCCTATTAAACTTTTTTCCAACTTTTATTTTAGATTTAGGGGTACATGTGCAGGATTGTTACATGCGTATATTGTGTGATGCTGAGGTTTGGGATTCTACGCCACACAGGTACTGAGCATAGTCCCCAATCCTTAGTTTTTAAACCCTTACCTCTTTCCTCCCTGTCCTCTCTAGTAGTCCCCAGTGTCTACTGTTGCCATCTTTACGTCCATATGTAACCAATATTTAGCTCTGACTTATAAGTGAGAACGTGTGTCATTTGGTTTTCTGTTTCTCTGTTAATTCATCTAGAATAATGGCCTCTAGCTGTACCCATGTTGCTGCAAAGAAACATGATTTCATTCTTTTTTATGGCTGCATAGTATTTCATGGTGTGTATGTACCATATTTTCCTTATCTAATAGACCTTTGATGGACACTTAGGTTGATCTGATGCCTTTGCTATTGTGAATAATACTGTGATGAATGTATGAGTGCATGTGTCTTTTGGTAGAACAGTTTATTATCTTTTGGATATATACCTAGTAATGGGATTGCTGGGTCAAATGATAGGTCTGTTTTATGTTCTTCGAGAATCTCCAAATTGTCTTCCACAGTAGTTGAACTAATTTACGTACTTACCAACAGTGTATAAGTATTCCCTTTGCTCCACAGGTTCACTAGCATCTACTGTTTCTTTGATTTTTTAGTAATAGCCATACTGACTGGGGTGAGATGGTATCTTATTGTGATTTTGATTTGCATTTCTCTGATGATTAGTGATGTGGAGCATTTTTTCATGTTTGTTGGACACTAGTATGTCTTCTTTTGAGAAGTGTTCATGTCTTTTGCTCACTTTTTTGTGGCAAGGGGGACAGAGTCTTGCTCTGTCACCCAGGCTGGAGTGTAGTGCATGATCTCAGCTCACTGCAACCTCCGCCTTCCTGGTTCAAGTGATTCTCTTGTCTCAGCCTCCCGAGTAGCTGGGATTACAGGAGCCTGCCACCACGCTTGTCTAATTTTTGTATTTTTAGTACAGATGCAGTTTCACTATGTTGGCCAGGCTGATATCGAACTCCTGACCTCAAGTGATCTGCCTGCCTCAGCCTACCAAAGTGCTGGGATTACAGGCATGAGCCACTGCACCTGG
This sequence comes from Macaca nemestrina, assembly GCF_043159975.1. Taxonomy (NCBI): domain Eukaryota; kingdom Metazoa; phylum Chordata; class Mammalia; order Primates; family Cercopithecidae; genus Macaca; species Macaca nemestrina. The sequence goes on along the minus strand of NC_092132.1, from coordinate 96,335,101 downwards.
TCTTTTGCTCACTTTTTAGTGGGGTTGGTTTTTGCTTGTTGAATTGTTTAAGTTCCTTATTTAGATCTTTGTTGGATGCATAGTTTGTGGCTATGATGCTTTCTTCTATTCTAGAGGTTGTTTATTCTGTTTATAGTTTTTTTTTTTGTTGTTGTTGTTCTACTGTGTGGAAGCTCTTTAGTTTAATTAAGTCCCACTTGTCAATTGTTGTTTTTGTTGCAATTGGTTTTTAAGATTTAGTCATAAATTCTTTATCAAGGTCAATATCCAGAATGGTGTTTCATAAGTTTTCTTCTAGGATTCTTATAGTTTGAGGTCTTACATTTAAGTCTTTTTTTCCACCTAGAGTTGACTTTTCTGTTAGTTAAAGGTAAGGATCTAGTTTCTTTCTTCTGCATATGGCTAGCCAGCTATCTTAGCACCATTTATTGGCTGGGAATCCTTTCCCCATTGCTTGTTTTTGTTGACTTTGTCAAAGATCAGATAGCTGTAGGTGTGTGACATTATTTCTGGGTTCTCTATTCTGTTTCTTTGGTCTGTGTGTTGTTTTTGTACCACTACCATGCTGTTTGGGTTACTGTAGCCTTTTAGTATAGTTTGAAATCAGGTAATGTGATGTTTCCAGCTTTGTTCTTTTGGCTTAGGATTGCTTTCCTTCTTTGGGCTCTTTTTTGGTTCCATGTGCAGTTTAGATTTTTTTTTTCTAATTCTGTGAAAAATGTTCATAGTTTGGTAGGAATAGCATTTAATCTTTAAATTGCTTTAGGCAGTATGGCCATTTTAATGATATCGATTCTCCCAGTCCATGAGCATTAGAATATTTCTCCATTTGTTTATGCCATCTATTATTTCTTTCAGCAGTGTTTTTTATTTATCCTTGTAGAGATTTTTTACCTCTTTTGTTAGATACATCCCTAAGTATTATATTTTATTTTATTTTGTGGCTTTCGTAAGTGGGATTGTGCTCTTGATTTGACTCGCAGCCTGAATGTTACTGGTGTATAGAAATGCCACTGATTTTTGTACATTGCTTTTGTATCCTGCAACTTTATTGAAGTCCTTTATCAGTTTCAGGAGACTTTTTGCAGAATCTTTAGAGTTTTCTAAGTATAGAATCACATCATCAATGAAGAGAGAGTGTTTGACTTCTTTTCTATGTGGGTGCCTTTTTCCCAATAGAAGCAAGTGGGAAATAGTGACCAAAGTTGTCAAAATCTACTTTCTTAGAACTCTGGAAATTCACCAAAGGCTTGCAACATTCTGAGGACCAAAAAGGCAAGAAAAACAGCTGAGTATTGGTAGGAAGAGCAACCATTGAAGCATTTTAAACTTGCTCTATTTTGATACCTCCTCTCAGCTCCATGGCAGCCTTGAAAACCAGTTGCCTCAGAAGCATGGTGATGTGAAAACCAGCAGCCTAGTAGCCACTGGAAAGAGTGGAATAGGTCTGTAGTTTCTGATAAAGTCCCATCTCCAGAAAGATGTATATATGTGATATGAGAGCTCTCCAAAAAAGTCCCATTCACAAACTGTCTATAGTTTACCTGACACAACTCAGTCAATGAGAAAGTCTTTTTTTTTTTTTTAGACAAAATGTCACTCTAGTCACCCAGGCTGAAATACAATTGCATGATCGTGGCTCACTGCAACCTCTGCCTCCCAAGTTCAAGTGATTCTCGTGTCTCAGCCTCCTGAGTAGCTAGGATTACAGGTGGGTGCCACTAAGCCTGGCTAATTTTTATATTTTTAGTAGAGACAGAGTTTCACCATGTTGGCCAGGCTGGTCTCCAACTCCTGAACTCAAGTGATCTACCTGCCTTGGCCTCCCAAAGTTCTGGGATTATAGGTGTGAGCCACCACACCTGACTGAGAAAGTCTTATCCTCTGAGTCTTTGTTGAAAATGATTGGTGAGCCAGGCGCAGTGGCTCATGTCTGTAATCCTAGGACTTTGGGAAGCAGAGGCAGGCAGATCAACTCTGTAGTGGTGGTGCTACCAGTTGGGTAAAACAAAAGTCTTGGAAAAAAAACTTACTTCAAAAATAAGTTAAATGAGATATACTTAGGGTCTTTGAAAAGTTCTGATCTGATATAACTCTGGAGATCTATAAGACCACACATATGTGCATATTAGCATGCACAAGAAATACCTTAATCTCTCACCAATGAGTGGACTTGAGGCTCCATGAAGGCAGAAAGTGAATGTAAACTGCTGAAATACTGAAGATGTGAACCAACAGATACACAGAACCCACTGGCGAAGGATAATGTACTTGCTGGAAGGCATTTGACAAAATCTCTGTTCAGTCAGTCATTAGCTGACTAGTAACCTAACTGAGAAGAGACATCAGAGGCAGCAGCTGAAAAAAGAGAAATACTTTATAGAATGAGTCTTCAAAAGTCATTAAAACCCAAACAGGAACAAAACCAATTCTTAGGAAAGAGGGAGATCTGATTTTCAGAATTGCCACATTATATTTTTTACAATCTTCAGGAAAAAAATTAACACATGCAAATAAACAAGAAAGTATTGTCCATACACAGAATAAAAGCAGTCAATACACTGATTTTGAGGACAGTTGTACTCACTAGACAAATACTCTAAATCATCTATTCTAAATCTATTAAATAAAAAGAAACCTTGTACAAAATAGTAAATGAAAACATTAGTGCAATGTCTCAACAAAAAGATGTTATAAATAAATAGAAATTATAAAAAAGAACTAAATAGAAATTTTGGGGTTACAAAGTACAATAACTGAAATTAAAAAGTTCTCTAGATGTGCTCAATAGCAGATATAAGTAGACAGAAAAAAGAATCAGTGAACCTGAAGATAAGACAATTGGGATTATTCATTCTAAGATGGAGAAAGAAGAGAGAATTAAAAAACAAACAAAGACTCAAAGAAATGCCAGGCATTATCACATGTACCAACAAACATGTAATGGGGGTATCAAAAGGAGAAAAGTGACAAAGAGGAGAAGAAAGAATATTTCAAGAAATGATAGCCACAGACTTTCTGTATTTGGCCAAAACATTACACCTCCAAGACACAATGAATTCCAACTATAATAATCCCCCCAAATTTAGCATAAATGCTTCAGAGTCTTTTTTTTTTTTTTTTTTTTTTTTGAGATGGGGTTGCATTTTGTCACCCAGGCTGGAGTACAGTAGTGTGATCATAGCTCACTGCTGCCTCAAATTCCTGGGATCAAGGGATCCTCCTGCCTCAGCCTCCCAAGTAGCTGGCACCACAGATGTGCACCACACCTGGCTAATTTTTTAATTTTTTTGTAGAGTTGGGGGTCTCATAATCTTGCCCAGACTGATCTTGAGGCCTGGGACTCAAGCAATCCTCTGACCTCAGCCTCCCAAAGTGCTGGGATTACAGGCGTGTGCCACTGCACTTGGCCCAAACTTTTAGAAAGCCAAACACACGGACAGAATCATGAAGGCATCAACAGAAAAGTGACTCATCAGACAAGAGATTCTCAATAAAACTAATAGCTGACTACTCATCATAAACCATGGAGCTCAGAAAGCAGTGGGATGATATACTCAAAATGCTGAAAAAGATTTGTAAACCAAGAATAGTTCAACCATCCCTCAAAAATGAAGAATACATTAAAATATTTCCAGGAAGCAGAGCAACCTGGAGCCAGTAGACCTTCCTTACAGGGTATAATATAGGGAGTCTTTCAGGCTGAATAGAAGAACAGTAGACAGTGCTGTAGACTCCAAATCACAGGAAGAATAAAGAACACCAGTAAAGGTAACTACACAGATTTTTTTTTTTTTTTTTTTGCAACATGTCCAGTCTAAAAGATAATTGCATAAAGCAGTAATTAACAAGCTATGTTGATGGACTTATGACATAAAACAATCAAACTTTTATGACAATAACGGCATAAAGCAGAGAATAGGAAACACAACTATATTAGACGAAAGTTTTCATATATTTTTGAAATTTAGTATTTAAAAATAAAATTTGGGCTGGGCGCGGTGGCTCATGCCTATAATACCAGCACTTTGGGAGGCCGAGGCGGGAGGATCACGAGGTTAGAAGATCAGGACCATCCTGGCTAACACGGTGAAACCCCGTCTCCACTAAAAATACAAAATATTAGCCGTGTGTGGTAGCGGGCGCCTATAGTCCCAGCTACCCCGGAAGCTGAGGAAGGAAATTCGCGTGAACCCAGGAGGCGGAGCTTGCGGTGAGCGGAGATCGCGCCACTACACTCCAGCCTGGGTGACAGAGAGAGACTCAGTTTAATAAATAAATAAATAAAATAAAATTTAGTATTCCAAGCCAGAATGTTTTCTGTTAAGATGTTACGTGTAATCATCAGGACTATAACTAAGAAAACAACACAAAAATAAAAAGTAAAAGACATAACAAGGGAATTAAAATTTAGACCAGCAAATATCTATTTAATGCAAAAGATTTAGTAATTGTATAAGAGAAGGAAACAAAGGCTTAAGACACTTAGAAAACAAACAACAAAATGGCTGACAGAAGTCCACTCTATCAGTAATTACATTGTATGTGAATGTGTTAAACGCTTCAACAAAAGGACTGAAAATAACAAAATTGACGAAAAACAAAATATATAATTTCACTCTATGCTTTCCAGAGAAACACCTGATAGATTCAAATACATTAGCAGGGTCAAAGTGAAAGGATGAAAAACGATACACCATGCAAATAACAATGATAACAAGAAAAGCTGGAAGGGCTCTACTAATATGTGACAAAATACACATTAAGACAAAAAATTTTACTGGAGATAAAAAGGACACTTTCCAATGAGAAATTGATTAACCTATTAGGAAGCATATCAATTATAATAGCATATAGAACTAACCACAAACAACAAAATACATCAAATAAAATCTGACAGAATTGAAAGGAGAAATATATAATTCAACAGCAGTTAGAGATGTCATTACCCCACTTGAATAAAGATGCAACAACTAGACAGAAGAGGTGCAAAGAAATAGAACAGATAAAAAAGACTAAATCATGCAAACCTAATAAAAATAACTTCACCTTGCAAATATAGGATGCATATTCTTTAACTTTCACAAGAAACATTATTCAGGATAAATCATATATTAGGCTATAAAGTAAATTTCAATGCATGTAAACAGATTAAAATTATACAAAGTATGTTGTCAGGCCAAAATACAATCAAATTAAAAATTAATAAAAAAGGCAATTTGCAAAACTTACAAGTGTGTGGAAATTGAATACTATACTCCTAAATGAGTGGATTAAATGCAAAGTCTTCAGGGATATTAGCAAATACTTTGAGATCATAGAAAAAGAAAACACAATATTGAAACATACAGAATGCAATAAAGCAGTGATTAGAGAAAAAAACTATGGCTGTAAATGCTTACATTATAAAAGGAGAAAAATCTCAAATTGATAGCTCAATTTTCCATCTTAAGAAACTAGCAAAAGCAGAGAAAATTTAATGAAAATTAAGTTGAAGCAATAATGTAATTAAATTAGAACAAAAACAAAGTAAATGAATAAACATAGAGAAATGAAATCAAGTTTTGTTCTTTAAAAGATAAACAAAAATGATAAACTTTTATTTATCTTGGCAAAAAAAGAGATGAAACTCTCATATTACTAAAATAGAGATGAAAATGGTGATATTCCACTGACTGTATGGAACTTTTTTAAAAAAAGGATTGTAATCAACACTAAAAAACTTTGAATCGAACTAACTTGATAACTTAGATAACTTTTATATTCCTAATTTCTAGGAATATAAAAACTACCAAAACTGACTCAGCTAAAAATATATAAAATCTGACTAGATTTATAACATGCAGTGATGTTAAATTAGTAGTTACAAAAATTTCTCAGACACACAAAATGCAGGTCCAAGAGGTTCTATTGTGAATCCTACCAAACAAATAAACAACAATTAACTCCAATTCTTCACAAACACTTCCAAAAAACAAAAAGGCTATGGTCACCAAAATGGCATAGTACTGGTTGGTACCAAAGCAGACATACAGACCAATGGAACAGAACAGAGACCTCAGAAATAACACTACACATCTACAACCATCTGATCTTCTACAAACTTGACAAAGGCAAGTAATGGGGAAAGGATCTCCTATTCAATAAATGGTGCTGGGAAAAATGGCTAGCTGTATGCAGAAAACTGAAACTGGACCCTTTCCTTAACACTTTATACAAAAATTAACTCAAGATGGATTAAAGAATTAAATGTAAAACCCAAAACCATCAAAACCCTAGAAGAAAACTTGGGCAATGCCATTCAGGATATAGGCATGGGCAAAGACTTCATAACGAAAACACCAAGAGCAATTGCAACAAAAGCCAAAATTGACAAATGGGATCTAATTAAACTAAAGAGCTTCTGCACAGCAAAAGAAACTATCATCAGAGTGAACAGGCAACCTACAGAATGGGAGAAAATTTTTGAAATCTATCGATCTGACAAAGGTATAATATCCAGAATTGACAGGGAACTTAAACAAATTTAAAAGAAAAAACAAACAACCACATCAAAAATTGGGCGAAGGATATACACAGACATTTCTCAAAGGAACATTTTAATAAATCTGTCAAAAACTTAGTAGAACTAAAAAGTGAGTTTAGCAAGGTCCCAGGTTATAAGGTCCTCATGCAAAATCAGCTATATCAACTACATTAGACAAATCAGATAGAAAAAAAATCTCAAGCAAAAACATATAAATTGGAATAAAAATGCAATTTCATTTATAATACTATCTCTGGGAATGAAGTATCTAGAAATAAATGTTTAAAAATATGTGCAAAACCTGTACACTGAAAACTACAAAATTTTTTGTAAAAAAATTAAAAAGCCTATGTGACTTGAGAAAAATATTCGTAAGTTGAAACATGCAATATTTTAAAGATGTTGATTTATTCTAAATTCATCAACAGATAAGACAAATCCAATCAAAGTTACATCATGTTTTAAACTGACAAGCTGATTCTCAAAAATATGTGCAAGTGTGAATGGCCCATAACCGCCAATAAAATATTAAAGTGAAAAAGCAAAATTAAAGAATTTATACGATCTAGTTTTTTCAGTCCTAAAAACTATGAAGCATTTATACATTAAAACAGTGTGGTGAAGGATACACATATACGTAAATAAAATGGAATACTGATTCCAAAAATAGACCTATACATATATGGTCAGTTTATTTTCTATTAAGCTGTGAAAGCATTTCAATGAGAAAAGGAGTGTCTTTTCAACCAATTGTGCTGGAATAACTGGATAGTTACATAAAGAAACTAAAAATTTACCTTATATCACTTCATCTCAAACCTTCATAGACTTAAATGTAAATGCAAAGCTTATATAACTAGTAGAATAAATACTTGTGAACTTGGGTTAAACAAATACTTGGATAAGACACAAAAAGTGAAATCTACAAAAGACAAAAAGATAAATCAACCTTTATCAAAATTATGACTTTTGTTCCTTAAAGGACACAATAAAAAATAAAGCTACAAATACATGTATACATAAATTTGTGTCCTGAATGAAAAAAATAAAAAGACAAGCTTCCAAAACTCAATAGTAAGGCAAAAAACCTAATAAAATGGACAAAAACATTTTTGACAAACACTTCAATAGAGGAGATGTATGAATGACCAATAAGCACATAAAAAGGATGCACATCATTCCACATTGGAATGCAACTACATACACTGTAGTAGCTAAAATAAAAAAATACTGACATACTAAGTGGTGGTGAAGAAGATGTGGAGCAACTGGTACTCTCATACCCTTCTGGTGAATGGGAAAATTTTGGGCAGTTTCTAAAAAAGTTAAATATATACTTATCACGTAACCAAGTCATTCAAGTCATAGGTTTGTCCCCAAAGGAAATAAAAATATATGTTCATACATAAACCTGTGTCCACATTTTTTGTAGCTATTTTATTCGTAAAATCACCAAACTAGAAATAAGTCAAATGCCAATGACTTTGAAATGGATAAACAAAATGTAGTATATCCATACAATTGAATACTACTCAGGAATAAAATAAAACAAATTACTGACTCGCACTACAACATAGATAAACCTTAAAATAATTAATAGAAAGTATCCAGGCCCAGAAGTCTATGCAATGTATTATACCACTTATATAAATTCTAGAAATTTGAATTATTCATCATGGCAACAACAGATCATCCTTCACTTGAGGAGGACTTTGGAGGGATGCACGGACTAAGGGACACAGGAAATTTGGGAATGAAGAAAATGTGTCTCTTAATTGTTGCTGCTGTTTAGTGACTATCTATACCTGTCAAAACTTATGAAATTGTATACTTTAAATGGATGCTGTTTCTTGTGCAAAATGATATTCTAATAGAGTTAATTAAAACAGTAAAAGAAACTGGTAATCTGTGCCTCACTCAATGTCACAGGTGCTATGAACCTTGTTTGCTACGTGCTTTGCTGTTTCCCTCTGTTACTGTGTTACTCCTACATCTCCGATTCAGAGATGTGGTGTTTGAGGAGCTTCACCTCAAGAACAAATCCAAAGAGCTCCATCTGCAGTTGTTTTGTTCTTCTCCTGGTATAATAAACGTTTCTAATAAAAAACAATGAACAAATATTAATAAGCAATCAATCAGTGAAAGAACATCACGATGAAACATGGAGAGGCCCTGGCCCATGGAAGTCATCCTTTCCGGAGCAGAGTGCATTAAGCGTGGGACTTGAAGTGGATAGGATTTGCACAATTGAAGTACACAGAAAGATATAGACAATGGTGACAAAGGGAAAAAGCAGAACTTGACCTAACGTGTTGGGAAGTAAATAGCAGATCGCTTGAGGAAGAATAACTTTGATAAGCTCATCTGCATCTCAACCTGATTTTGATGAGAAGATCCTTGGCTTTGGCCTCGGCCTCAGCCTGCTGTTTCTGCAGGCAGTTGAGAGATGCAAAGGACGAGTCACCCCATCAGTCCTCAGAACCAGGGGAAAGCATAAAGGATTTGCATTCTTCCAAGCCCCTCAACATTTCTGAGTGTATTGACATGCACCAGTAGATAACTGGAAGACACTCTTTTGTACAGACTGCTCTATGTTTCTTGTCTCCTTTACCATGACAGTTTAATCAAAGAGCGATTGCGGTATGTTCTGTTTCCATTTTCTCCTATTTGTTTACTCTCAACTCTTCTCAAATGCATTCCTGTACCATCATTACACTGAAACCCTCTTAACTGAGATGGACAATCACTTTTTATCAAATAAGACACATTTTTAATTTTGTTAGTATTTTAGCTTTCCCTAACATTAGGCAATATCAACCTTTTATTCCTTCTTGAGACACTCTTCTCTTGGCCTCTATGTCCTAATCTGTCAGTTTTTAAATTTGCTATAGTTGCTCCTTTTCATATGACCCTGCTATCTCTTCCTTTCCTACAAGACATTTAGATACCAGTTTTTAAACTTTCAGCCTCAAGCCCTCTTTTCTTCTTGCACTATACGTTATCCATCCACAGCCATGCTTTCAATTACCATGTATAAGTGACATCAGGTCACTCCACTGAGGTGCAAATCTACTTAGCAGCTGCTTTTCCAATATCTCTACTATCTGTCTCAAATACATGTCATAGTCAACATGCTCAAGAATAAAGTCATGCTCTATTTCCTCAATAATTACTTTTTCTTGTGATCCCCAATTTCATAATTGCATCTATTCAGTTTTGCTAGCCAGACATTTAGAAGTCATTTTAAGCATTTATTTGGCCTCCTCTTTCACATTGTACTAGCACCAAATTTCAGGAACCTTTTTCTGTTTCTGTCTATATCATCCTACTCCAGTTTTTCTCCACTGGAGCACTATTAGCATCTTGGGAGAAGATTCATCTGTTGTGAGGAAATGTCTTCTGCAATGCAGCACATTCAGTGTCTTGGCTATCACTTAATAAATGCTGTTAGTTTTCTGAATCCACTGTGACATCCAAAATTCCCACACTTGTAATTGTCCCTGGAGGAGTGAGTGCCTTTCCTCTGGTTGAGAACTGTCGTCTTGTCCAAGCTGCTGTCGTTTCTTGCCTGTGTTTAAATAGCCATTTGTGTCTTCCCTTGTTCATTTCCCCAACTCTGTGCTAGTCTTCTCTCTACACTGTAGCATTGATAGTTTCAAAGGTTAAAACTGATAATACCACCAATAATATCCTACCTGCTTAAAAATTCTTCCACTGTTGCCAGTTGTCATTAGGATAAAGATCTCTGGCCCTGGATGGGTGCCCATCCATGACATCTGTGAGGCAACACTCTGAACAATTTCCCTTCCTTGACCACACTATGCTCCATCTTTCATGGAACTTTCACATGCGGATATGTTTCTTCTCCCTGAAACATGCATTCCTCCCCCTGTAAATATTTTGTATTTCAGCTTATTACCTCCTCAAGAAGGCCTTTCTAATTCCGTAGTTTAAATACCTCCATAAGACCATGTTTTATTTTTCTTTAGAGCAATTATGTCAGTTAATTATTTTATAGTCATCGTGATTACTAAATTATTAAATTTTAATTTTCATAGAAAGAGAGATCATGTCTATTTTTCTTCACCAATTGTATTCTTAGTCCCTATCTCATTGTCCCTTAGCCCCTACCTCATTGATGCTGACCAAATGTTTATGGAAATAAATCAATATGTATTTGTAGGAAAGGTAGACCATTTTGAGTTCTTTTCATCATTGTCATTGTACAATCAGTATTTCTCAGGCAATCGAGAAATTGCCTCAATTCCCTCTATTTCTAAATAGTTCTATTGAGAAATAGAAGATTAGTTGAAACATCTATTAGAGGAATCTCACAATATAAATATCATATGTATTAAAATGCAGAAAAAGTAGATGAAAGGAGAAAAAACAGAGGATGTGTCAAGAATAGTTTTTGAAAATTATACTTGTTCTAATTTGATTGACTAGCAGCTACAAAAGGGTATTTCACACTCAAGCGACAAAAACCAATAACTCATGCTCCGTGAATTTAAGCTAAACTGAATAGAAGCTTGTTTCCACTCTGTGTTAGTATATTTAGTCTCTAGGTGATGTACTTTTATGCCGAGGTAAGAGCATATCATAGAAATCTGTGTTTTGATTTGATTATCGTATGCTGATTCCTCCGTGAAATGGTATATAAGGTTCTCAGTAAGGCGGCTGGGGACCTGCGATGTGCAGGAAAGAGATATATTCTTCACTTTATTCCTGAGGCTGAATATAAAGACATCTTCATTCTCTAAACATTATTAGCAAGTTACTAAAGGAATCAAACGTAGCTATAGAACCAGATGGCAATTTATGTAAAATAAATACAAAGCTTTAAAAATGTACACATAAAACAATTACTAGCTCAGAGCAATGTAACAGTGAAAAGTAAGCTCCTGAGCCTAGTGGGTTTAAGACTGTGTTTCCTGAACCTAAGGGCTTCAGGATCACTGGGTTGGCAGAGGAGGGACGGAAGGAAGAGAAAAGGGAAATATTTTGATGAATAGGATTTCAGTTAGATTGGAGCAGTACTTAGGGCTTCATTTCGATAAACACAAATGAAGGGGGATTTTAAAACATGCCACTAGATCATTGTTAATATCCCTTCAAGGATTCCATAAATCCGTAGAGATGGATAACAGTGTTCGGAAAGTATGAAGAAGAAAACTTTTAATTTGGGTATGGATTTATGATATGAAATTTTGTTCCTATCCCTTCTTTATTGGGGTGTGTGTGTTAGTCTTATTGTGACTATAGATGCTGGTGCAACTAAAATACCCTAATTACTGCTGATTTTTGGAAGTAATGTTAATTTATATTACAATTGTCACTGGGGTGGAATTGAAGAAATTATGGGTAATTAGCTAATCATCCATATAATTGGCTATATTGGAAATAATATTGTATGCTTTAATTATAGAAGGTTTAAGCAAATATGTTAGTTGAGAATATGAATTTATAAATAGCTGCTGAAAATGTGAGTATGAAAGAATACAAACTCATACAATCTACATGCAACATACTTTATGCAGCTTTGTGAACAATTATTGTTAGCTTAGATCAGGTATCCGATTGTTAAGTCCTGACAGGCTGAATTATATATGCTGTAGGATATGTCTTGTTTCATCTCAATCTTCCTTTCCAAATTTCTGAGAGCTGCTTTCACAAATAGGGATTCCCCTGTTCCCAATCCAATGACTGCAACTACTAGCTTCCTGCATTCCTCCCTTTTATTTTTTATCATCATGCTAGGTATGGCTGTGCCTAACAGGCTCTGAGTTTTCTGCTGACTCCATGAGACACTTTCATTGTAAATTTGACCCTAAATGATTTTTGGCAAAGGTAAGACCCTGATGCCACTCTAGCTCTGAATCTTAGAGGCAGTTGAGAATTTCCCTCACTGAATTTGTTTTTGTTCATAGATTGTCTACTCATTCTTTTATTCCTTTGTTTACTTACTCAATAAACATTTGCTTGGTGTCCACTGTGTACCTATCATGTGCTCTAGTCCCTTCCCTCAAGGAGTTTATATTATTTGTGTGTATTGTGAAACACAGTGTGTGCAGGTATGATGTGTGTAGGTGTGTGTGTGTTGGTGATTCTGTGTTTGTGTGGGTAAGAGTACAGTGCTCAGACACACACAGCACATTGCAGTTGAATGTGATCTATTACAGAATTATAGGAAAATGGTTCTGGGGCAGCATTAAGGGATGGGCATAGACCTATGTTTAGAAGAAACTCAGAAAGTACATAGGGAGGACTTCATGGAAGAAGCAAAGATTAAGGAGAACTCAGGCTGACACGCAGGGTAGCCTGGGCTGGAAAGCAGGTGGAGAAGCATGAATGTATGTTACCTTTGAAGAGCTGGAAGCCGTTCAGTACAACTTGGAGACACGAGTCACTCCTTCCTGGAGAGGTTATTGGGTGGAAAGATGAACATGAAATAGACAAATCTACTTTAAAAATTTTCTCTTTACTGGCAAATGGTGATTGCTTATGCACTATATGTCAAGTACCACGCTAAGCGTTCAGGTCCCTTGTCAGAACAACACAGTGCCCACCCTCTAGTGGTAGATGTCAAATCTCCTCATACACGATACAAATATTAGGAATTTATCATGTCGGCCACGGGAACTACTGAAGAATTTTTAACAGTTGTATGATTTAATCAGGATTACATTTTAATAATATAGAGGGGGCCTACTCTAGCCGTATGGGAAAGGAAATGGGAGAAACATGTCTAGAACCAGAAGATCATTTTCAGAAGGTTCTTCCAAGTTCTTGTTGAGAAATAAAGAAGTACTGGCAGCAATGCTCAAGGGAAGAGGGGACTAAGAGGCCTAAGAGGTTGGATTGACAAGACTTGGTTGAAGTGGAACCTTCCATAATTCATATCTTTGTACATGTGTATAACACTTATCTAGCAATCATTTTGGGATGATTTGGGTAGGGAGTGCATCTGGGCAACAAATATATTAATTACTTATTTAACTCAACAAATATTTATGGAGCATTAAATATGTTTCAAGAACTTTGGAAAGCTGAGGCAGGAGAATCGCTAGAACCTGGGGGGTGTAGGTTACACGGAGCTGAGATCACACCACTGCACTCTAGCCTGGGCAACAGAGTGAGACTCAAAAAAAAAGAAAAGAAAGAAAGAAAGAAGGAAAGGAAGGAAGGAAGGAAGGAAGGAAAGAAGGAAGGAAGGAAGGAAGGAAGGAAAGAAGGAAGGAAGGAAGGAAGGAAGGAAGGAAGGAAGGAAGGAAGGAAGGAAGGAAGGAAGGAAATGCTCTAAACTCTGGAGTTACAGCAATGAAAATAAAAATGGCCTACTTTCCTTACAGGAGGAATAAAAACAAGTGAAGACAGTGTCAGTGGGTAAGTGCCATTACACCAAACAAAGAGGGGCAAATGCCACAGCAAGTGCCAAGGACTGGAGGAACAGCTATGGTATACCAGGTGGCCAGCAAGGAAAGGCCATTTAGTAAGAAAATATTTGATCATCTACTTAGAAAAAAAACTGGAATCACTATACGGGGAGCAGAGGAAGGTGGAAAACCGAGTGATAAGGACTCAAGATGAGCATGGAGGCCAGAAAGGATACCGTGGGGCTGGCAGGAGTGAGAGAAAAGGCTATTGGGAAGACTCAGGAAGTCTTCCTGAGTGCATGAGTCAGCCCTGGGGGATTCTGAACGGAGCAGTGACACCATCTGGCATTTCAAAGGGACCCCTGTGGCTGCTGTGTGGAGAAGAGATGGTGGGTGGGCAAGAGGAGAGGTAAGCACTCAATGGAGCAGATGTTGCTGTTTTCCAGCTGATAGGTTATGAGGGTTTTCACCCAGAAGGGCAAGGTGGCCCTGAAGGTTCCTATCATGAATGTTTTAAAGCAGGACCAACATAATTTTCTGAAGGATTGGATATAGAATATTAGCAAGGAATCAAAGAAAAGCATCAAAATTTTGGCCCTGATTGTTCAGGTCAGAGAGGAAGGAGTTGCTATTTACTAACATTAGGAAGATATGAGAGTCTTGGTGTTAATACTGGGGAATTTTGTTGCAGTCATTGATATGTTCAAATACAGGAAGCTGGGGTGGCTTGGGGGATAGTAAGTAGGACTCTGGTGGTTGGTGACGTGCAGTCTGCGAATATATGGAAGGGGATACCCAGTCTGAGTGGAAGCATTAGCATTAGACCAAAGCTTGCACCTGTTCCTCTGAAGAAGTGGAACTGAGCAAAAAACAGCAGAGCTGCAAGTCAAACTGGAGTGTGACTGAAAAAGTTCATATGATACCATCCATATTTCCTTGAAGTCCTAAGCAAAATTATCCTTCCATGTTAGAGACTAGAATACATTAAAATGTTTGAGAACTAATGAAACTTTCGAATAAAAGAGAAAAACAGAAGAAAGCAGGACTTGGAGCTTGTCAGAGGCCCTGAGGGAATGTGGGGCTGGGTAGATATCCTGCCTGATGGAAGGCCCTGTGGTCATAGACACAGCCATGAGCTGAGGCACCACAGAAAGGAGCAAGAAAACAAATGCAACTCCTGGGGTGCTCCCCTGGTGCTCCTGTGGTGCTCCCATGGTGCTCCTGTGGTACTCCTGTGGCGCTCCCATGGTCCTCCTGCGGTGCTCCTATAGGCCAACAGCTACAGCAGGTCAAAGCTGGAGACTGGGACAGGTGAGCAGCGGAATGGACAAATTCTGAGGTCTCTGGTGCTCTGGCTTTGGAGTGGCAGGAGTGGGGCTGACAGACTAAGGAAAGGGAGGGGTTCCAAGTCGGGTGAGGGGAGTACCTGTATCCAAGAGCAGGAGGCTGGAGGAGGGGGTTGCAGAGAGACTGCAAGAGCTGCGGGTTCACCATGGACACCCTCCTGTGTTCTGGCCTGATCTGCCTGGGGTCTTCACAGTTCCTTCCCTCTCCACCCCTCCACTGCCCTACTCCCCTCCCCTTCCCTTTTCTCAACTCCTTTTCCTTTTTCTCTCTTTCTCTCTCTCTCTTTCTTTCTTTCTTTCTTTCTTTCTTTCTTTCTTTCTTTCTTTCTTTCTTTCTTTCTTTCTCTCTCTCTCTCTCTCTCTCTTCTTTCTTTCTTTCTTTTCTTTCTCTCTCCTTCCTTCCTTCCTTCCTTCCTTCCTTCCTTCCTTCCTTCCTTCCTTCCTTCCTTCCTTCCTTCCTTCTCTCTCTCTCTCTCTCTCTCTCTCTCTCTCTCTCCTGGTTAATTAACCAGAATATGTTTCTGCAATTCGTGATTTAGTTTTCTGACTAGCAAACTGTTGAAATGTTTTAGAAATATACTTTATTTTTTAGAATGGTTCACGGCAAAATTGAGAAGAAGATAAAGAGTTCCCATGTACCCTGTCTCCACACATAGATAGCCCTGCCACTATCAACATCACCCAGCAGAGTGGCATGTTTGCTACAACTGATGAACTTATTGACACCTTATTGTCACCCAAAGTCTGTAGTTTACATGAGGGTTACTCTTGATGTTGTACATTGTATGGGTTTGGAAAAATGTATAATGACACATATCTATCACTATGGTATCATACAGAGTAGTTTCACTTCCCTAAAAATTCTCTGCGCTCTAGCTATTCATCTTAAAAAAAATTTAGGGCTTTATGTTCGTCTCAGATAAAATATAAAATTAGAGGAAAATCTGAGGCCCTTTTGTGGTGTGGCCTCTGCTTCCCTCTTGATGGAAGGACCTGTGGTCATAGAGACAGCCCTGAGCTGGGACACGATGGGCTGCCTGCTCCTCTCCTCTCCCCAGCGGGCTCCAAGAATCCTGAGGACTTTCAGAAGCACAAAGGCATCTTCTTATTCTCACACTCAGGCCACTGAAAACGCTGAGGCCAAACCTCTAAAAGCCATCTGATCTCGCTTAGGAGATGAGAAGTGCTATTTTCTTCTTGTTGGACTCAAAAGGTTCACTACAAAGGGACTATGGGAATAGAATTTCTTTATTGTTTAGAAAAAGAATACGAATATTGACTTGGGAAAATTAGATTTTTTTTTTTTTACTCTCATTCAAATTATCATAGGAAAGGGAAAATTACCATTTTATTTTATTTTATTCTTTCAGTAGTTTTTGGAGAACAGGTGGCATTTAGTTACATACATATGTTATTTAGTGGTGATTTCTGAGATTTGACACTTATCTCCCAAACAGTGTACACTTATCTAATGTGTAGCCTTTTATCCCTCACCCCCTCCCGACTTTCCCCCAGCGTCCCCAAAGTCCATTACATCATTCTTATGCCTTGGCATCCTAATAACTTAGCTTCCACTTATAAATGAGAACACATGATATTTGGTTTTTTATTCCTGAGTTACTTCGCTTAGAATAATCATCTGCAACTCCATCCAAGTTGCTGGGAATGCCAGTAATTCATTCCTTTTTATGACTGAATACTATTTCATATTGTATACATACCATATTTTCTTTATCCACACTTTGGTTGATGGGCATTTAGGCTGGTTCCATAGTTTTGAAATTGTGAATTGTGTTGCTATAAACATCCATACGCAAGTGTCTTTTAAATATAATGGCTTCTTTTCCCTTGGGTAGGCACCCAGTAGTTGGATTGCTGGATAGAATGGTGGTTCTACTGTTAGCTCTTTAAATAATTTCCACACTGTTTTCTATAGTGTTTTGTACTCGTTTACATTCCCACTGGCAGTGTAAAAGTGTTCCCTTTCCACCACATCCACACTAATGTCTGTTATTTATTTTTTAATTATGGACATTCTTACAGGAGTAAGGTGGTATCTCATTTTGGTTTTGATTTGCATTTCCATGATAATTAGTGATGTTCAGCACTTTTCATATATTTTTTGGCCATTTGTATATCTTCTCTGAGAATTTTCTGTTCATGTCTTTTGCCCACTTTTTGATGGGATTTTTTTTTCTTGCTTATTTGTTTGAGTTCTTTATAGATTCTGAATATTAGTCCTTTGTCAGATGCATAGATTGTGAAGATTTTCTCCCATTCTGTGAGTTGTCATTTACTCTGCTGATTATTTCTTTTGCTGTGCAGAAGCTTGTTAGTTTAGTTAAGTCCTCATCTATTTATCTTTGTTTTTGTTGCATTTGCTTTTGAGTTCTTGGTCATGAATTTTTGTCCTCAGCCAATGTCTAGAAGAGTTTTTTTTGATGTTATCTTGTAGTAGTTTTGTAGTTTCAGGGTTAGGTCTTTTATCCACCTTGAGTTGATTTTTGTGTAAGGTGAGAGATGAGGATTGTTTCATTCTTCTACATGGGGCTAGCCAATTATGCCAGAATCATTTGTTGATTAGGGCATCCTTTCCCCACTTTGTGTTTTTGTTTGCTTGTCGAAGATCAGTTGGCTGTATTTGGCTTTATTTCTGGGTTCTTTATTCTGTTCCATTGGTCTACATGCCATTTTTATACCAGTATCATGCTGTTTTGGTAACTATAACCTTGTAGTATAGTTTGAAGGCAGTTAATGTGATGCCTTTAGTTTTGTTCTTCTTACTTTGTCTTGCTTTGGCTATGCAGGCTGTTTTTTGATTCCCTATGAATTTTAGGATTGTTTTTTCTAGTTCTGTGGAGAATGATGATGGCATTTTTATGGGAATTGCATTTAATGTATAGATTGATTTCAGCAGTATGGTCATTTTCACAGTATTGATTCTACCAATTTAGAAGCATGGGATGTGTTTCCATTTGTTTATGTCATCTCCTGATTTATTTCAGCAGTGTTTTGTAGTTTTTCTTGTAGAAATCTTTCACATCCTTGGTTAGGTATATTTCTAAGTATTTTATTTTTTGCAACTGTTATAAAAGAGATTGTGTTCTTCATTTGATTCTTTGTTTGGTTTTTGTTGATGTATAGCAGTGCTACTGATATGTGTACATTGATTTTGTATGCTGATAATTTACTGAATTCATTTTTCAGATCTAGGAGCTTTTTGGATGAGTCTTTAGGGTTTTCTAGGTATATAATCATATCATTGGTGAACAGGAACAGTGTGACTTTCTCTTTACTGATTTGGATGCCCTTTAGTTATTTCTCTTGTTGATTGCTCTGGCTAGGACTTCCAGTATTATGTTCAAGTGATAAAAGTGGGCATCCTTGTTTTGTTCCAGTTCTCAGGGGGAATGCTTTCAAGTTTACCCTGCTCAGTATTATGTTGGCTATGGGTTTCTCATAGATGGCTATTATTAACTTGAGGTATGTCTTTCTATGCCAATTTTGGTGAAGGTTTTTATCATAAAGTGATGCTGGATTTTGTCAAATGCTTTTTCTGCATCTATTCAGATGATCATATGATTTTTGTTTTTAATTCTGTTCATGTGATGTATTACATTTATTGACTTGTATATGTTGAACTATCCCTGCATCCCTGTATCCCACTTGATCATGATGTATTATCTTTTTGAAATGCTGTTGGATTTGGTTAGCTAGTATTTCACTGAGGATTTTTGCATCTATGTTCATCAGGGATATTGGTCAGTAGTTTTTTGTTGTTGTTGTTGTTGTTATGTCCTTTCCTGGTTTTGGTACTAGGGCAATACTGGCTTCATAGAATAACTTAGGGAGGATTTTCTCTTTTGGTATCTTTTGGAATATTTTTAGCAGTATTGGTACCAATTCTTCTTTGAATGTCTGATAGAATTCAGCTGTGAAATCATCTGGCCCTGGATGATTTTTTTTGGCAATTTTTAAAATTACTGTTTCAATGTCATTACTTATTATTGGTTTGATAATTGGTGTTCCTGAGGATAAGATAAATTTAAAAGTTTGGAAAACTTATTTGAGAGAGTTCTTGAGGAACCCTTCCCTGGCCTTGCTAGAGATCTAGACATCCAAATAAAAGAAGTTCAAAGAACACATGGGAAATTTATCACAAAAACATCATCACCCAGGCACATAGTTATCAGGTTGTCTAAGGTCAAGATGAAAGAAAGAATATTAAGAGCTGTGAGGCAAAAGCATCAGGTAACCTATAATAGAGGAGCTATCAGATTAGTTGATTTCTTGGCAGAAACTTACAAGCCAGAAGGGATTTGGGTTCTATCTTTTGCTTCCCCAAACAAAATTATCAACAGTTAAGAAATTTGTATCCAGCAAAACTAAGCTTCAAAATGAAGGAGAGCTAGTCTTTTTCAGAAAAACAAATGCCAAATTTGTCATTACCAAGCTAGCACTATAGGAAATGCTAAAATGAGTTCTAAATCTTGAAACAAAACCTCAAAATACACCAAAACAGAACCTCCTTAAAGCCTAAATCTCATAGGGCCTATAAAACAATAACACAATGAAAAAAAACAAGTTATTTAGGGAAGAACTAGCAGGATGCATAGAATAGTACCACACATATCAATACTAACATTGAATATAAATGGCCTAAATGCTCCACTTAAGAGATATAGAATGGCAGAATGGATAAAAATCCACCAACTAAGTATCTTCTGTCTCTGAGAGACTCACTTGACACATAAGGACTCATATAAACTTAAGGTAAAGGGATGGAAAATGATATTCTATGCAAATGGAAACCCAAAATAAGCAGGAGTGTAGCTATTCTTACATCAGACAAAACAGGTTATAAAGCAAAATGCAAAAAAAGACAGAAGGATGAAGGATCAGTCCAACAGGAAAATATCATGATCCTAAATATATATGCCTTTAACATTGGAACTCCAAAATTTATAAACAATTACTATCAGACCTAAGAAATGAAAGAGAAGACAACACAACAATAATAGGGGACTTCAATACACCACAGACAGTACTAGACAAGTCATCAAGACAGAAAGTCAACAAAGAAATAATGAACTTAAACTATACCCTAGTACAAATGGACTTTATAGATATTTACAGAACATTCTACTCAACAAGTGCAGAATATACATTCTTTTTGTCAGTACATGGAACATTTTCCAAGATAGACCATATGATAGGCCACGAAACAAGTCTCAATAAATTTACAAGAACCGAAATCATAACAAATATCCTCTCAGACCGCAATAGAATAAAACTGGAAATTAACTACAAAAGGAACCTTCAAAACTATACAGATATATGGAACTTAAATAATCTGCTCTTGAATGATCTTTGGGTCCACAATGAAATCAAATAATTTAAAAATTGTTTGAACCGAACAATAACTGTGACATAACTTATCAAAACCTGTGGGATACAGCAAAAGTGGTGATAAGAGGAAAGTTCATAGCATTAAATACCTACATGAAAAGGTCTGAAAGAGCACAAATAGACAATCTAATGTCACACCCTAAAGAACTGGAGAAACATGAATAATCCAAACCCCAACCCAGCAGAAGAAAAGAAAGAACCAAGATCAGAGCAGAACTAAGTGAAATTGAAACAAAAAAACAAAAAATACAAAAGAAATAAGAAGCTGGTTCTTCAAAAAGAAAAAAACAGAATTGATAGATCATTAGTGAGAATAACCAAGAAAATATGGGAGAAAATTAAAATAAGCTCAATTAAAAACAAAAAAGGAGATATTACAACCGATACCACATAAATACAAAAGATCATTCAAGGCTACCATGGGGATCTTTATGCACACAAACTAGAAAATCTAGAGGAGATGGATAAATTCCTGGAAATGAAAATAGTCATTTTCAAGGGATGGGGTAGACTATTTCTACTGTAATTATAGTCATGCTTTTTGAAGCGAGTATCTGGACTATAAATGTTAAAGTGATGTTGATAGAAAATATGACTATGTTTAAAATTTTGGCTTGAACA
Source organism: Macaca nemestrina (assembly GCF_043159975.1). Classification (NCBI taxonomy): domain Eukaryota; kingdom Metazoa; phylum Chordata; class Mammalia; order Primates; family Cercopithecidae; genus Macaca; species Macaca nemestrina. Next base: position 96,313,823 of record NC_092132.1, on the reverse strand, counting down.
TAGCTACTCAGAGCTTAAACTTGTTGTGCTTATCATCTGCCACTTATAATTTCCCACTAGGTCTAACGTCAATTAAATAAGATGCTAGTCTTCATCTGTTCAGTTATTACTGGGAAAGTACTTGACCGACTTGCTTGTTTTTCCAAAGCAGCTTCTCATCACATTTTCACAGTCTTTGTGTAAGGTGGTGGACAATTTTCAATTGCCACTAGTTTCCTATGTTCTGCTGTTAGACAAGCAATTAGAAAGATTAGGAATTAAAACAAACAAAATAAAAAACCTAATTTGCCTATAGAGCTCTTCATATTTTATCCTGGGGAAATTATAATTTCAGAGGCCATAGGGGAGCTGGGGACCAAAGAGCTTCTGAGTCCTCCAATTCTCCTAGAGCTGCCCTCTCAGGGACTGAGCCTGAACCTCATTGTCTGGGTAGCCACTTCCAGCAGAATAGAGTCCATCTGTGTGGTGTGACAAGGTCAGAGAAATGCTGAGGAGCCTGTGTGTGTGGCTGCATGCCGTGTGAGTGTGTGTGTGTGTGTCGAGGGGATGGTGGGGTACAGAGAAGACAGTTTGAGATTTGGTGAGCAGATGTGAATGCAAAAGATTGAAGTAGAGAAAGCACACTGATGAGAAATGTTGGGTATGATAAGTTGAAATTCATACAATGTTACTAAAAATTACATAAAATATAAATATAACTTTCAAGTTATTTTGAGATGCTGGACTGATCTTCTTTGAATGTAAATTTGTGAAGAGCCCAAACCCTGAGGAATATAGAGATTAATCTGGGTGACAAGCATAATAAAACTTTTTGTTTCTCCTTTCCAGGTCCCTTAAATAGTTACTAGTATTTTTTACTTTATCTGTTGATAGTCTCATTCATTCTCATGGTTTTAACCAGTTCCAATATGCTTATAGTTTTTTTCTCCCATTTTCTTTCTCTTCCTAATTTATCCATTGAATTTAAAATGTATGCATTTAAATCCTGCTGGACATGTTGACAATGATTCTTTTCTTGGCCAAACTTTATCCAGGCTTGTGAACCTCTTCCTAGGCCCATTTGTGAACTTTATAAAATCCAGTTTTAGCAAAGAACCTGCTAAGTCAGTTTAGCCAGGATCCCCAATTCTCGATATCTGATCACCCACAATGAAATTTGATTGAGTTCTTCATCCCCACTGTTGCCGGGTGATATCTGGTCACCCTGCCTGCCTTCAGTGAGAATCCCGTGAGGTTGCTTTAGCCAGTATCCCCTTTGTCCCTGACTTCCCTCTTAGTAATGTTCCCTCCATTGATCACCACCGTGCTCCTTGGCTATCAATCCCCACTTGCCCAGGTTGTATTCGGGATGGAGCCCGGTCTGTCTTCCCACTGCAAGACCTGGTTGCAGCGGCCCCTGTGCCTCTCATGATGTCCTGAGTAAAGTCAGCCTCACTGTGCTTTAACAAGGGTCATTGAATAATTTTCTTTAACAGTGTTTGCTTTCACGCACCTCAGTTGCACCTTACTCACAGCTGGCAGGCACTCATCCATTCTCTTCTGGAATTGCTCTTCCTGCCAAGACCTGACTCCAACTCCCAGACAAATGGCATCACCATCCATACATCTGACTGAACCACAGTCCGGGATCTCAACTGGACTCCTCTTTCCCCACCAATGTCCCATCCATCTCCAAGCCTTGCTATTTTACCCACTGCATGTTCCATCCCTGCTCATAATCCCTATTATTTGTGGCCTGTGTCTCTCTCTTGCCCTTGTTTGTGTTCTTTTCAAATCTCTAATGCTTAGCAGTTGTGAGGCCTTGGACATGAGATAATCCTTGTGTCCCTTGTTGTCTTTTCTAATCTATAAAAAACGTACAGGGTGATAACCATTCACTGTAACTTCCCTTGGAAGTCATGGTTTGCACCTGTTATCTCAGCCTAATAATTAAATAGTGCTCCCCTTTGACTCTCAGATGTGTAATACATTAAGTTGTCACTCCAAACATGGGAGAAATCATAACCACCTCATAGGATTAATGTGCTGATTTAGCAAATTCAAGTAAAGTACTTGGGACTGCATGTGTCATACAGTAAGCACTACAAATGTTATGTGTTAGGAACAGAAGGAATCTTTACCATTTCAGCCTTTCTTGAGAGGGTTTTTTCCCATCTCATGTTCTAACTTTTGCTGTTTCCTTGTGCACATCACACTGTTACCTTCATTCTTTGTCTTTTCCTAAGGGTTTTCTTTGTCTCACATTTGCCCCATATCCTCCTCCATCGCCATCCCTTCCCTCCACTCTCTGGCTAATATTAGTCATCCTTAAACCAGTAATCTTCCTCTCTAGGATGCCAGGCATACTCTTTTTGTGCTTCCCTTTAGTGCACATCTTTTTATTGACATTACTGTGTTTCCTTTGTATCTGTACAGTTGATGTCATCTCCTCAAAGAGAGCAATTGCACCTTGTTTACTGTTGAATCCCCAATGCCAAGCAAAATGCTGAGTACATGGAAAGTACTCCAGACATATTTGTTGAATTGAGCTCTCCGCAGTTTGTCTTTGGTGCAAAGAAAGCAATTAGAGTCCCCTGTGGTTACACGAGCCCCGCTTCATCTTCCTCTGACCAGAGGCTTCCCTGGAAACTCTTATTTTTGCTTTCTTCTAACTTTCCTTTTCTATTGCAAAATGTCTAATGTATTTTCAAAGTCTTGGTTTCTTTTCTAAACACTGCAGGCATCTGACAATTTTATACTCTCATGTTTGCAAGAGCCATCTAAAAAGGGATGAATTGTTTCTTTTTTATCATTTCAAAACACATTAAAACACAATTTGCAAAAGAAACATAGCATAGTTTTTTTTTTCAAAAAGTTAATAGGAATGAAATTTTGCTTTTTGCTGAAATTACATGAAATCACAGGATGCCTTATGGGGAGGGGTGGGAAGCAAGTAGCTAGAACGACTTTTGCTTGTGAGTTTTACTTTACATAGCAAGAGTGAACAAAATCACTCATCTTTAATTTTTTCTCTAACACAATATGCTCTGAATGTTCTCATCCCGCTAATCCAGTAGGAAACCATCTCCTAAGCTAATTTGGATTGCTATCTTCTCCGTGCTCACTCCTCTGCGGTTATCTGAAGCCCACAGGGACATCACTGTCCATATCCAGGAATGTTGGTCTCAGGATGGTGATCACTGACCTTAGACTCTTGAAGTTGGCAGTATCACTGCTCCTGGGCCTACTTAGGGCAGAAGGACCTTTTTTAGACCTGAGCCCAGAGCCTGGAGCCCACAGCTGTGCATTCCTAAATTAATTATGCAACAATTCCCTTCTGAGGCCTTTGCATCTACTCATGCATTCAAAAGTGTGGGGCAGATCAACTCCATATTGAAACATTTTGGACATCTGTCACCTTTCCAGTATTCGGAGAAACTTCCTCAAAATCTACATGTCCCTTCTCCCTCTTTGAGACTCTAGTTCTGAATGTTTTACCTCTAGGATAATTCAGTTCTTTCTGAAAATAAAAGTATTTCACTATGATGAAGGTTATAGACAGGAAGTTCCAGAGGTCTACAGCTCAAAAGTCTGCTATCCTCAAATCCCTCCTTACACTCCAGAAGCACGGGGGAGCGGAGTAAGGAGGGCAAAATATTCATTCTTTCTGATATTTCTACATTAGTAGGAATTAGTATCAATATTTTACTGAGACACTGATTATCCTGCCACATGACAATTTATTATACTTACCATGTTTCAGAAGTTTCCTTAAGTACTTTACATGTTCCTTATCTTGGTGCATTCTGTGTTGCTATGAAGGAATACCTGAGGCTGGATAGTTTACTAAAAAATGAGGTTTATTCATGTCACACCTCTGCACACCTCTGTACGAGAAGCATGTCACTGACATCTGTTCAGCTTCTGGTGAGGGCATTTGTACGGAGACAATACATGGCACAGAAGGTCAAGGGGAAGTGGGCATGTAGGAAGAGGGGCCAAACCCACGGCATCCTAGTGTTATAAGAACCCACTTCCACAGAACTAATGAATTCCCTTGAGAATCAACCCAGTCTCACAAAAGTAAGAACTCACTCACTACCATGATAGCAGCATGGAGCTTCTCATCAGGGATCCACCCCTGTGAATCAAACAACTCCAGCTCAGCCCCGCCTCCCAACACTGCCACACTGAAGACTTAATTTCATCATGAGAATTAGTGGGGACGAACAACCACATCCAAGCCATAGCTTACCTCATGTAAGACCCATAACGAATTTACAAGGATGCTTATTTTGTTGGTGAATAAAACAAAATTTCGAGAGGTAAAATTGTGCAAGATATCACAGGTAGTTGTTATTGGTCAATCTAGGATATAAATTGTGACTTTAAATTTGGAATCTCATAAACCTAAATACTCTGCTAGCTAGAAGTCTGGTGAACCTGAAAATAATATGCTTTTGCATAGAAATTGGATCTTGAGTGATGGAATAACAGTACTGCTCTATGTATAATCCTAGGCAAAGGCCTTCCCTATTCTAGTGTGAAAGATAATGGATTTTGAGAAGGGGAATTTTCATTTAAGATTTACTGTTTGTATGTTCTCAGTATCTTTCCCAGAACCTTGGGCATTGTAAATGTTCCATATTTATATAAACGCATAAAATGTTTTTATTGAAGAAACTGATCTCTAACGGTGGTTAAATCATAGAATTTCAAGTTACTTGGATCTCAACAGGAAAAGGGGTTTAGTGGAAAGAGCATAAGTTTTAAATCACTTCTCTTGGATTCTGGCTCAGCCACTAGGTAATCAAGTCCAGGTTATTTTGCAGCTCTGAATTAGATTTCCAGCTCTGTAGAATGGAATTAATGACTCTTGTCTATGAAGGGTGTTATGAGGATTAAATCCTCAGTCTATGTGAGTCCTTAAAACACAGCAAGCATCCAGGGAGTTTCTTTCCTCTTTTATCCTCCCACTGGCACAGGCAATCACGCCTGGCCACTCAGAATCACACAGATTCACAGAATAATATGGGCCTTCATGTATTTTTTAAGGGTGGGCTGCATCTTCTGGCAACACACCATCACTGTGTGAATTCTATCTGCCCTCATCTGCTCCCCAGTCATTGATGATGGAAGGCAGTTTGTTTAGATTCTGGGAGAAACACTAAAAAACTCAATAGTCAGAGATGCTGGTCCCCAATGACATGCAGCCTGATAGCCAAAGAAAGGTCATTTATTTCAATATCTAAAGTATATGAGAGGAAAGGAAGGAGTTAATATGAGTTGCATATAAGAGGCTGGAACATTTCATGGCAGGGAGAGAAGAAAGTCCCAGTTGAGGGTTCACTAATGGTTTTGTGGGAAAGAGGGAAAGAAGACCTCCAGGCTGGCCTTGAAGGGCAAGGTTGATTAGTGGAGGTCAGAAAAAGAAAACTATTAAAAAAAAAAACTACAAAGAAAAAATGTATTTGTTATTGCTAAACTAAAATCTCTATGAAAATCAACTTTAAAGACCAAATAGTTATCAGCAATTAATCTTCATAGTGAAATGCCTCACATTATCCAGTTCACATGGAATACTTTTACAGTAACCACAGATTCTGTTTAAAGTGGATTTATTGGGAATGAGATCTTAACTCTTGCCCCTTCCTCCCAAACTAGTTCCATGCTCCTGAAAACATTATCTGTAAAATATAAATATAATTGATGGGATACTCCAATGGAAGTAAAAAGAATCAAACTCAATTTCCTTAAAAGCCAATTTCCAAGGCACATTCTCTAGAAGCAGTACCCACCTGAGGGACTTGGCTGAACCGAGGGAGGCAGAATGAAAAAGAACAATGGCCCAAGCAGGGATGTGTTATTAAAAAGGTTCAGCTGTGTCTAATCCAGGTGTTAGGGGTTTGGGAGTGGTTGAGGCTACACACTATAATGCACAAATTCCACCTTGCAGAAAGCTGATCTGACTTTGTACTGTGGTATCAATTAATTAGTTGTGGATGCTCCAGGGTGCGTGTGAACAGAGGGCTTTGATGCTGGTGTAAACTCCCAGGCATGTGGGGTCAGGGCGCTCCTCTCTGCAGTGGGCAATTCTCCAATGAAAGTTGTGCAGGTGAAAGCTATGATCTGCAGCATTTGCAGCAGCTGGGTGAGGGTGCCCTGAGGAACAGAGAAAAATCTGGGTAGAACACTAACATCTGTTGTATTCTTCTTTTTGAATCTGTCAAATCCACTTGATTATCATATAAATTCTCTCTATCCAAGTATAGCTTTCCCAGGATTCTCTGAGAACTTACTAGAGGAATGTTAGTGGGACAAACTAAATTCTCCAAAGCTATAGTGCGTTGCAAGACTACAACTAGTATTCAACACCCCTCTCCCTTCTCTACCACCCTTTGTAGATTTGGCTCCATCTCGGCTAACACTTCTCTGGTGCAGGTTAGTTTTCTTTTGTAAGGGGTGGGAGCCTCTGATTTGCATGCACGTATCAGCCTGTGGCTACTGTACTTGCCCAGTGACGGTGACAGTTGGGCCTGGGAGCACCAAGAGATGCCATCATGGAACACAGTAGTGGGAAACATATTGCCTTTCCTGCCTTTATTACGAATCCTCACCACTCTCCCTGTGGAAGGAAGTACATGAAATGTGCTTATCACCAAATGGCCAGCTGGTCTCCAAGAAGAATGGTACCATTTGGGGAACTGACACCTGTTCTTTTTTGCTAACATGTCAAAATTCAGTGAGGGCAGTGGCTACACAATCCTTGATGAGGGGAACTCCGGCTATTGTGCCCAGCACAGCCTGCACCTCTGCCACCACAGCAGTGGTATTCATGAGCCCATTTGTAAGTATGGGAGTATCAAAGAACAAAGGCAAGATGACGTCAGTCAAGCAATCCATCCTGCCTATGTGGTTGTTCAGTGACTGCTCTGCAGTGGATGCTCTCTGGTAGGAATTAACATACAATACAAATATTTTCACACTTTTTGTCAACTTGTACGTCGATCTATATAATCTTTCCTAATCAAGCATCATTCACTACTGCCCATTGGGACATATATATCTCTACCTTGGATTATTTCTGCTTCCACACAAAGCAGATGACATGGTGCAAGGCTCAAGCCCCTAGCCCTTAGAGCATTTCCCTCATGACAGCCTCTTAGGAAACTTTTGAGTAGGGTCAGGGCACAGCAGCAGTTCTGGCTTGCACAAACTTGCTGAGCCGACCCATCTGTAAACGAGGCTTGGGCATCTGCCTCCTTTTTCAGCTGGTTGTGGGGAACCCGCCATGAGGCTACGGGTGTGAATTGAAAGAGAGCCATCAAGGCAACACTGGCCAACAACATGGAGGCCTTAGGCACCTGTTCCTGAAGCCTAGGTCTTCCCTTTGCACTATGTAAGCCCACTGTCAATGTTTCCCTCCTACCTTAAAGCTGATGGATGCTGCAAGGCCTGACAACAGAAGCCATTGTATGCAACTGTGCAGATCTAATGGTGGGCAGTGACAGCCTCATGGACACTTTGGTGTGCTGTATCCAGATGCTCTGGTTCTCAGGGCCTGGTAGCATGCCAGGAGCTGCTTTTAAAATGGTATTTGGACTTTGCTGCAGGCAGCGTGGTCTTACTTTGAGAAGCTAGGGCCTGCACTGTGCCTCTCTTACCGACTCTTGCTGGAGGCACCACATGGTGTCTTTTCCCAACACAGAAACATTTAGTACCAGGGGTTCTGCTGGGCCTTATGGCCCAATTTGCAGACATGGCTATAGAGCAGCCAAGACCTGCTGTTGAGATTTGCTTTAGACTCCACTCAAAACTAGCAGTTATCATATCATCTAAAAAGTGGGTCCGAGAAGTATTCCTAAGTATGGAATATTCTGCCTCTAAAACTCAGAGGCCTACCAGTGGTTGTGATTCTTTCCTAGTGGTTGAGGTACAAGTTGCAATACAATAGAGAATATGGTGGTTGTAAAAATATATCCACAAAATCTTTGATACTCTTTGATAAGCTTAAGATGAAGCTTAATCCCAGCAAGCCAGCCATGTTGTCATGAGGTCATGCAGGAGACCTGTGGAAAGGGCGGTGTGGTGAGGAACTGAGGTCTGCAGCAATAGCCATGTGAGTGTGCTTGGAGGTCAATCCTAGCCCAGGCAGGCCCTGAGGTGGCAGAAGCCCCAGTTATTTGTTACACAGCAACAAGTGACTAATATAGGAAAGAAATGTCTGGGCAGGCCCCAGATCCCAGGATGCAAAAATATTTATCAGTGTGGCCCCTGAGTCTTTGTAGAGTTTCCTTCCCACAGTCTGGATAACATGAGACTTACCAAGATATCCCAATACTTGTCACATTCCAATGACCATGATGCCGTTAATGCAATGAACCAATGAGATACTTTTAGGAATTTCAGATGATCCAGGAGAGAGCAAGGGAGTTACCACAGATTTTCCATTCTATGCCCATTTCATGTTAGGATACATTGCTTCTGATTCTTTGTGCCTAGGAGTAAGAAAAATAATAATTTCCCAGATCAGTAACTGCATAGCGGGGACATGAGATTAGGTTCGTCTGCTCTAGCAAAGTTACCATATCCTGCATAAGAGCTGTAACTCATTGTGGAAATTTGTGGTTACCTGCCCTAAATCCACATGGTAGTATAAACCATATCATATCTGCCATTTTTATGAGAAAATGATAAATAATTCATTAGCATTTGTTGTGAGGCATTAAAAAAATACCACACTAACATATTAACTGAGCAAGGAAATGAAAGAAAAGGAGTAAAGTAAAATCAAAGGTAGTATCACTGAGGCTAATTTCTTGCTTTTACATGTTTTAGAGATTAATAACATGTCAAGCATTGTGTATTGCATAGACTATAGAGAGCAAAGTGTAATTGTGTAAGCTTTTTGTTTTAATTGTGTAAACTTCTGTGCTAAAGTACCAAATCATTTTGTTGGGACATCTTGAAAACAATTTTATCCTGCTGGAAAATGTTTATCTTCTTTATGTTCTTTAGGAGGCATTGTAATCTGGGATCTCAGGCTGTACTGTGTGCATTCCAGTGGTTAACAAAGCCAGTGGAGCAAGAGACCATTGAAGTCATTGCTGTCCTAAAGATACAGTTTAACAGTAGCAAAACAAAAACAAAAAAGAAAAATGTACTGCAATCAGACCACAGCGTATAAAAGACAGTGAAGAGAGTGGCTATAATTTCAATTCCAGAGAATACGTAGTATAAGAAATAATGAAGACACTTGATACAGATGAAAACCTGTGAGGACAACAAAGAAACCTGAGTATTACTGGTATTATAAATGGAATTTTAGTTAAGTTAACTGTTATCTGACAGGAGATAAATGATAGAATTTTAGTATCAGTGTCTTTATTTTCTTGAATAAGAAACAGATGAAGATGGATTGGGTCCTGTACAGAAACAGCAGGCCTTGTCAGTAGGAAAACAGCATGGCCATCTGGCTTCCTGATGCTGTGCTGCCCTCTCTGTTTTCTTACAAGAAGGCAGTCTAAAAGAAGGGCAGCAGTCACAGCTAAGGCAGGCCGTGCATGGACTTCTCTTTGCCAGTTACCTTAGTAGTCTTCCACTGAGTTAGCTTTCGGTTACCACCTTGAACAAGCAATTTGGATAAACAAGTGATATCTCTTTTAGATATAATTTTAAAACAATTTTATTAGATTTAATTGGCATGTGATAAATTGCACTCTTCAAATGCACAAGTGGATAGCTTTTGATGGGTGTACACCTGTGAAACTATCAAGGTATAATGAACATCAATATTGTTCATTATTCAAGACAATGAGTATCCTATTCATCATTCCCAAAAGAATCTCCCATCCTTTGGTAATCACTCCCTCTGGTGTCTCCCTGACCCCTCCTCATTCCCAGGCAAAGATGTTGCTTTAAGTAAGTTTGCACTTTCCAGAACCTTATGTGAAGAGTATTGTATATACTATGATTTTTGTATTTCCTCTTTAACTAAATACAGTTATTTTGAGATTAATATATGTGTTTTCTGTTGAATAAATTATTGCTTGTTATTGCTTGGTAGAATTCCACTGAATGGATATACAGCAATTTATCTATGATTTCATCTGTTGGGCATTTGGATTGATTCTAGTTTTAGGTAATGACAAATTAGCTGGCTACAAATATTTGTCTAGAAGTCTTTGTATGGCTATGCACTTTAATCTCTCTTTTGTAAATACCTAAGAGTAGAATTCCTGAGTCATACAGTAAATGTATGTTTAACGTTCTAGTAGAACCTTGTATTGTTTTTCAAAGTGCTTGTACTGTTTTACATTCCCACCAGCATTGTCTGGGTTTCAGTGCATGTTTACTAACACCTTGTTCAGTGACTATGAGTTTAGACATGGTAGTGGATGTGGAATTCCACTGTGGTTTTAACTTTCCCAGTAACTAATGATTTTGTGCATATTTTCATGGGTTTTTTTTTTGCAATGCATATATCTTTTTTGTGTAGGATCTATTTAAATGTTTGTTCATTTTTACAGTTATGTTTCTTGTTTTCTTGTTGTTGAGTTTCGAGAGTTTATTTTCATATTTTGAATACAAGTTCTTTAAAATTTATGTGACTTCAAAATAATCCTTTCTTCCAGTCTGTGGCTTGTCTTTCATTAGTTTAACACTGTATTTTGAAACCAAGAAATCCACAATTTTAATAACACTAAATTTGTGATATTTAAATTTTATTTTGTTCATGCTTTTGCTATTCTATCTAATTTTTTTTTTTTTTTTTTGCCTAACTCAAGATCACAAAGATTTTTGTCCTGCGATTTTTTTTTCAGAAATTTCATATTTTTACATTTAATATCTGGGATGATCTGTTTTTATTATCTTTTGTTTATGTTGCAATGTATAGATCAAAGTTTTTTTCTATATATACTTACAACTGGTCATTTGTTAAAAAGATTATCAGTTTTCTACACATTTGTCTTTGAACTTTTGTCAAAAACAAATTGACCATATTTGTGTGGGTGTACTTTTACATTATTCTGTTTTCTTGATCTGGTTTTCCATTTTGATGCTGATATCACACCTTGATTATTTCATCTGCATGAGTCTTGAAGTCAAATGTTTCTTCATCTTTTGAGATGACCCATTGTTTTTAGTCTGATCATATAGTGAATTATATTATTATCAGCCTATTTACTGTCAGCCTTACATTTTTTATATTATCCTTTTTTTATATTGTTTGATTAGACTTATCAAAATTTTGTTAAGGATTTTTGTTCCCATGTTCATGATGGACACTGGTCTACAGTTTTCTTGTCATGCCCTTGCCTAGATTTTATATAAAAATATTGGTTGTGTCTCTGCCAGGCTTTGGTATCAGGATGATGTTGGCCTCATAAAATGAGTTAGGGAGGATTCCCTCTTTTTCTATTGATTGGAATAGTTTCAGAAGGAATGGTACCAGCTCCTCCTTCTACCTCTGGTAGAATTCAGCTGTGAATCCATCTGGTCCTGGACTTTTTTTGGTTGGTAGGCTATTAATTATTGCCTCAATTTCAGAGCCTGCTATTGGTCTATTCAGGGATTCAACTTCTTCCTGGTTTAGTCTTGGAAGAGTGTACGTGTCCAGGAAATTATCCATTTCTTCTAGATTTTCTAGTTTATTTGCGTAGAGGTGTTTATAGTATTCTCTGATGGTAGTTTGTATTTCTGTGGGGTCGGTGGTGATATCCCCTTTACCATTTTTTATTGTGTCTATTTGATTCTTCTCTCTTTTCTTCTTTATTAGTCTTGCTAGCGGTCTGTCAATTTTGTTGATCTTTTCAAAAAACCAACTCCTGGATTCATTGATTTTTTGGAGAGTTTTTTTGTGTCTCTATCTCCTTCAGTTCTGCTCTGATCTTAGTTATTTCTTGCCTTCTGATAGGTTTTGAATGTGTTTGCTCTTGCTTCTCTAGTTCTTTTAATTGTGATGTTAGAGTGTCAATTTTAGATCTTTCCTGCTTTCTCTTGTGGGCATTTAGTGCTATAAATTTCCCTCTACACACTGCTTTAAATGTGTCCCAGAGATTCTGGTATGTTGTATCTTTGTTCTCATTGGTTTCAAAGAACATCTTTATTTCTGCCTTCATTTCGTTATGTACCCAGTAGTCATTCAGGAGCAGGTTGTTCAGTTTCCATGTAGGTGAGCGGTTTTGATTGAGTTTCTTAGTCCTGAGTTCTAGTTTGATTGCACTGTGGTCTGAGAGACAGTTTGTTACAATTTTAGACCAATATCCCTGATGAACATCGATGCAAAAATCCTCAATAAAATACTGGCAAACCGGATTCAGCAGCACATCAAAAAGCTTATCCACCATGATCAAGTGGGCTTCATCCCTGGGATGCAAGGCTGGTTCAACATTCGCAAATCAATAAACATAATCCAGCATATAAACAGAACCAAAGACAGGAACCACATGATTATCTCAATAGATGCAGAAAAGGCTTTTGACAAAATTCAACAGCCCTTCATGCTAAAAACGCTCAATAAGTTCGGTATTGATGGAACGTACCTCAAAATAATAAGAGCTATTTATGACAAACCCACAGCCAATATCATACTGAATGGGCAAAAACTGGAAAAATTCCCTTTGAAAACTGGCACAAGACAGGGATGCCCTCTCTCACCACTTCTATTCAACATAGTGTTGGAAGTTCTGGCTAGGGCAATCAGGCAAGAGAAAGAAATCAAGGGTAGTCAGTTAGGAAAAGAAGTCAAATTGTCCCTCTTTGCAGATGAAATGATTGTATATTTAGAAAATCCCATTGTCTCAGCCCAAAATCTCCTTAAGCTGATAAGCAACTTCAGCAAAGTCTCAGGATACAAAATTAATGTGCAAAAATCACAAGCATTCTTATACACCAGTAACAGACAAACAGAGAGCCAAATCAGGAATGAACTTCCATTCACAATTGCTTCAAAGAGAATCAAATACCTAGGAATCCAACTTACAAGGGATGTAAAGGACCTCTTCAAGGAGAACTACAAACCACTGCTCAGTGAAATAAAAGAGGACACAAACAAATGGAAGAACATACCATGCTCATGGATAGGAAGAATCAATATCGTGAAAATGGCCATACTGCCCAAGGTTATTTATAGATTCAATGCCATCCCCATCAAGCTACCAACGAGTTTCTTCACAGAATTGGAAAAAACTGCTTTAAAGTTCATATGGAACCAAAAAAGAGCCCGCGTCTCCAAGACAATCCTAAGTCAAAAGAACAAAGCTGGAGGCATCACGCTACCTGACTTCAAACTATACTACAAGGCTACAAACAGCATGGTACTGGTCCCAAAACAGAGCTATAGACCAATGGAACAGAACAGAGTCCTCAGAAATAATACCACACATCTACAGCCATCTGATCTTTGACAAACCTGAGAGAAACAAGAAATGGGGAAAGGATTCTGTATTTAATAAATGGTGCTGGGAAAATTGGCTAGCCATAAGTAGAAAGCTGAAACTGGATCCTTTCCTTACTCCTTATACGAAAATTAATTCAAGATGGATTAGAGACTTAAATGTTAGACCTAATACCATAAAAACCCTAGAGGAAAACCTAGGTAGTACCATTCAGGACATAGGCATGGGCAAAGACTTCATATCTAAAACACGAAAAGCAATGGCAACAAAAGCCAAAATTGACAAATGGGATCTAATTAAACTAAAGAGCTTCTGCACAGCAAGAGAAACTACCATCAGAGTGAACAGGCAACCTACAGAATGGGAGAAAATTTTTGCAATCTACTCATCTGACAAAGGGCTAATATCCAGAACCTACAAAGAAGCCAAACAAATTTACAAGAAAAAAACAAACAACCCCATCAAAAAGTGGGCAAAGGATATGAACAGACATTTCTCAAAAGAAGACATTCATACAGCCAACAGACACATGAAAAAATGCTCATCATTACTGGCCATCAGAGAAATGCAAATCAAAACCACAATGAGATACCATCTCACACCAGTTAGAAAGGCAATCATTAAAAAGTCAGGAAACAACAGGTGCTGGAGAGGATGTGGAGAAATAGGAACACTTTTACACTGTTGGTGGGATTGTAAACTAGTTCAACCATTATGGAAAACAGTATGGCGATTCCTCAAGGATCTAGAACTATATGTACCATATGACCCAGCCATCCCATTACTGGGTATATACCCAAAGGATTCTAAATCATGCTGCTATAAAGACACATGCACACGTATGTTTATTGCGGCACTATTCACAATAGCAAAGACTTGGAATCAACCCAAATGTCCATCAGTGACAGACTGGATTAAGAAAATGTGGCACATATACACCATGGAATACTATGCAGCCATAAAAAAGGATGAGTTTGTGTCCTTTGTAGGGACATGGATGCAGCTGGAAACCATCATTCTTAGCAAACTATCACAAGAACAGAAAACCAAACACCACATGTTCTCACGCATAGGTGGGAACTGAACAATGAGATCACTTGGACTCGGGAAGGGGAACATCACACACCGGGGCCTATCATGGGGAGGGGGGAGGGGGGAGGGATTGCATTGGGAGTTATACCTGATGTAAATGACGAGTTGATGGGTGCTGACGAGTTGATGGGTGCAGCACAACAACATGGCACAAGTATACATATGTAACAAACCTGCACATTATGCACATGTATCCTAGAACTTAAAGTATAATAATAAAAAATAATTTAAAAAAATATATTGGTGACCTCATTAAATGAGTAGGTATTTTCCTCCTCTTTAAAATTCTACAAGATTTCATGTAAAAATTATACTATTTCTCAAGTAATTGATAGAATTCCTCTGCAAAATGATATGGGTCTACTGCTTTATTTGTGGGAACTGAAGTTTCGATTTCTGTGATTGATGTAGGGCTATTCAGGTTGTTTATTTGTAATGAGCCTTGACGATTGTGTTTTTAAAATAATTTGTCATCTAAGTTGTATAATTTATTGGCATAAAGCTGTTGGCAATTTTTTTTATCGTCTTACTATCTCTGGAATCTGTAGTGATGTCAATTTCATCATTCATAGTATTGGTAATTTGTGCCTTTATTAACTTTCTAAAAAACGTAGCTTTTAGATTCATTGTTTTTTCTCTACTTCTTTTTATGTTTCTTATTGATTTTGATTACCACTACTGTCATTATTATTAGCTTCTGGAATCCATTTGCTCTTTTTTGCTTGTTTGTTTGGGTTTTATTTTGTTTTAAGGTAAAAGCTGATATTATTGACTTGAAACTCTTTTCTTTTCTAATCTTTGTGGTAAGGCTGTAAATTTTTCCCTAAGGTCTGTTTTAGCTATATCCCATACAATTTAATATATTAGCCTTTTATTTATATTTATTTAAACATAATTTCTAATTTCCCTTCCAATTTCTTCTTTGCTCCATGGGTTATTTAGAATTGTGCTACTCAGATTTTGAATATTTGGGGGCATTCAAAAATATTTTTGTTGATAATTTCTAATTTAATTCTGTGGCAATCAGAGAACTTACTTCTGGTGGTTTGAATCCTTTAAATGGTAGTGAGACTTTTTTGTGGTCCTGGCTTATTTTAAACATATTGAGACTTGTTGATGGTCCATATTAGGTCTCTCCTGCTAAATGTTCCATGTACTCTTAAAAATAATAAATATGCTGCCCTTATTGGATGGAGTGGAGTAATCCATAAATGTCAGTTAGTGCACATTGGTTAGTGGTGTTGCTTGAGTATTCTATATTGTGCAAAAATGGTTAATGTAGCAGAGCTGAGACTTCCTATCCTTAGAAACTTATTCTTGAAAGGTTTGCCCTTGACTGGCATCTGCGAACTTGATTGGTAAACATTTCCCTTGACTCATATAAAACTTCTTTGAATGATAAGGGTGGCTCATTGTGCATTGACTGTTTGTGAAAAGAATAGGACTTATCCTGAACACGTAATTTTTTCCTGGGAGTTTGGAATTTCGGTACATCCTAGGCAGAAGGTACCTATATGACCAGCTCCAAATAAAAATGTGGGTACTGAGTATCTAATGAGATTCCCTGAGTGGACATATTGCGCACATTTATTGTATTGCTAGGGGTAATATACTCTGCATCTACCCTTACAGGAGGGAGAAAGGATAAAGCAGCTTATTTATTTTAATTTCTATTTCTCTAACTTCTTAAGCATATGAATTGCAATTATAATAACTGTTTCACATTCTCATTTAGAAACTTGTCATGTTATTTCTGGCTCAGCTTCTATTGACTGATTTTTATATCCACTGTGTGTTTTATTTTCCTGCTTCTTAGCATGCCTAATAATATTTGAATTTCACATTAATTTTAGGATCAACTTGTAATTTATGTGAAAAATAAAGGTGGAATTTTGATATAGATTTCTTTTTCCAGCTTTTGATAAATAAAAATTGTATATATGTAGGGTATTTACGGTGATGTTTTGATACAGGAACATGTTGTGAAATAATTGCCACAATCTCTCGCCTCACATGATTACCGTTTTTGTGTGTGTGGTGAGAACATTTAAGATCTACTCTCTTATAAAACTCCAAGTATAAAATATAGTATTACTGATCAGAGTAGTGTTGCTATCTTAACAGCATTAAGACTTTTAACACATGAACATAACGTGTTTTTCCATTTATGTAGCTCTTCTTTAATTTCTTTCAACAATGTTTGTAGTTTTCTATTTACAAATATGCATTACATTGCACGTTTTTGGTTAAATTTATTCTTAATATTTTATTTTATTTTCTATTGTAAGTATAATAGTTTTCTTAGTTTAGTTTTTGGATTGTTCATTGATGCTATATAGAAATGCAACTGAGTTTTAAATATTGATCTTGGTGTGAAACAGGTTAACTAATTATCAATATTTTCTGAGATCAGACAACATCACGCATGCTCAGGTTGGTATGACCATGATGACTAATTGCCAATACTAAGGAAGAACTCCCATTGCATGGAGGATAACAAGGATCATTTCTATGCCAACCACCAGGAATAGGATCCAAACACTTCTGTTCACTCCATCCTGGGCGACAACTTTACTATTTACCTAAGTTCAGTAAGACACAACACTTACATTGTACAAGTTATATGGAGCAGTCTTATTACTTACAGATAGGTGGCAAGGGACAACACAAGCCCAGGATCCACAGTGAGCTGATCAGCCAAGGCTCTAGAGAGCTGCCGAGGGTGGATGGAGTCCTGACTGAACATGCCACACTTGGACTGCAGCTTAGGGATCCCAAAAGGCAACCCACCTTGGGTTAACTCAGGGGACATATGGGTTGCTGGGTTAAAGCATTGAAGGGCATCCTGCTTCTAGGATAAAGAATAAAGCTCAGGCTATCCTGAGCAATTCTTCTCCATTTCAAGATGTTCTCTTCCCTAGGAGGGCAAATAACAAAACCTGGGCTATTTCTGGTTCTCAGGATATTGCATGCTCACACGTTTCAATTATTCTGAGAACTACAATCAAGAAGACGGAGGAAGACTAGGTCAGCCAAGGCTATCCAGAAACTGTCCAACACTTGGACCTTGCAGTGTTGTGGAATTTGGTTATTAATGCCAAGACATTTTTTTTTTTTTTTGATGTCTTGGGGTTTTCTTTATCAAGGATAGTATCATCTACAAATACTTCTTGCTTTTCAATTTAGATGATGTTTCCTTTTCTGCCTAATTTATCTGGTTAAAACGTCTGACACACTGTTGAATAGAAGTGGCAAGGGCACATGCTCATGTCTTGTTCCTGATATTGGGAGAAAGCATCCCGATTTTCACCAGTAAGTATGATATTAGCCTTGGTTTTTCTTAGATTCTTTTCATCAGATTGAGTAAGTTTCATTCTATTCCTATATTGTTGAGAGTTTTATCATGAAATAATGTTGGATTTTTCCAAGTATTTTCTCTGTCTATTGAGATAATTACGGCTTTTTTCCATTTATTCAATTAATATTATGTGTTATGTTTATTAATTTTTTTCTATGTTGAACTAAACTTGAATTTCTGAAATAAATCTAATTTGATCATTGTTTCTAATCTTTTAAACATGTTGCTAAATTAATTTAGTTTGCTAGTATTTGTTGGTAGAATTCACCAAAAAGTCATTTCATCTTGGGATTTTCACTGTGAAATAGTTTTAAAATTACTAATTCAATCACTTTTCTGTCATAAGCTTATTATATTGTCTATTTCTTCTTGGGTTAGTTTAGATGGTTCATGTATGTCTATAAATGTATCTATGTCATTTGCTTATCTAATTTATTACCATACAATTGTGTATAGTATCTTCATAAAAATTTTATATCTGTAAGGCCAATAATAATGTTCCTCTTTTCATTCTTGATTTCAGTAATTTGAGTCTGCTCTCTGTTTTTTGTCAATCTTACTCAAGATTTGCCATTTTGTTGTTCTTTCTAAAATGTTACATATTTGGTTTAATTTTCTTTATTGTTTGTCTATGATTTATTTCATTTATTTCTACTTTAATATTTATTTTTTCTTTCTTTCTGCTTGTTTTGTGTTGAGTTTGCTCTTCTTTCTGCAGATGGCGAAAGGTTTATTTTAGATCTTTATTGTGCTGTTGCATAAGTGTTTAAAGCTATAGATTTCTTTCTAAGTACTGCTTTTGATGTTCCCCATAAGTTTTAGTATCTTGTGCCTTTGTTTTCATTAATCTCAAAGTACTTTTAAATTTTCTGTGTGATTTCTTTCTGACCTATTGTTTATTAAGTGTGGTGTTTAATTTTCACATAATTGTGACTGTGGAAATTATTCTTTCATTGATTTCTAATTTCTTTACATTGTAGTCAGAGGACAACCTACTCTTGTACAATTTTACTATCATTTTAAATTTATTTTGACTTTTTTATGGCCTAACATATGGTATATCATGGTGAGTGTTTCATGCGTACTTGAGAATAATGTGTATTCTGCTGTTCCTGGGTGGAGTGATCTGTAGATTTCTGTTAGTTGATTTACAGCATTGTGTAAGTCTTCAATTTCATTACCAATCTTCTGTTTCTTTGTTCTGTACACTATTGGAAATGAGGTATTGCAGTCTTATTATTGTAAAATGCCTACTTTTCCTCTCAGCTTTGGCTTTGTGTACTTGTAGCTTTCTTTTTGAGTACTATATATCTCAATATTATTTGTGCTTCTTTTTGGCTTAATCACTTTATCATTAAAAATGTCTTTCAGCTGGGTGCAGTGGTTCATGCCAGTAATTCCAGAACTTTGGGAGGCCCAGTTGCCCAGTCGGATGGATTGCTTGAGCCCAGGAGATTGAAACCAGCCTGGGCAAGATGGTGAAACCCCATCTCTACCAAAAAATACAAAAACTAGTTGGGCATGATTGCTCCCACCTGTAGTCCCAGTTACTTCAGAGGCTGAGGTAAGAGGATCTCTTGAGCCCAGGAATTCAAAGCTGTAGTGAGCCAAGATTGCACTACTGCACTCCAGTATGGGTGCCAGAGCAAGATCTTGTTAAAATAAATAAAATAAAATAAAATAAAATAAAATCTTTCTTTGTGTCTAGTGACAAATTTTGTCTTAAAGTATATTTTGTCAACTATTAGTTTAGTCACTCCAGTTCCCTTTTGATAAGTTTGTGTGGCATAACTTTTTTCTATTTGTTTACCTTCAAACTATTTGTATATTTGATTATAAAGTGTGTCTATTGTGATAAATATTTTGTTGAGCCATGCTTTTTAGGTATTTCAGCAATATTTGCCTTTTAATTGGAGAGCTTAAATAATTTACATTTTATGTAGTTACCAATAAGTAGAATTTATGTCTAACATTTTCCTATTTGTTTTCTATATGTCTTATGCCTTTTTCTCCCTATTTTTCTATTACTGGTTTCTTGTTTTCAGTAGATATCTTCTATGGCACCATTTTAATTTATTTTTTAATATGTGTTTTTTGAGATTTTCTTCAGTGATGACCTTGGAGATTACAAATAATATTTTAACTCCTTACAATTTCGTTTACATAAATACCTGGTAAATTTTCACAGTATACAGAAAGTTTTCCCCATATAGCTCCATTTTCTCCCCTCCTTTATGTTATTGTTAAGCTAATTACATCTTTACACGTTGTGTGTACATCAGAACAGACTTAAGATTATACATTAACCTAGCTGTCTTTTAAATTACATAGGGCAAAAATATAAGTCAAACAAAAGTATACTGTCTAACTTTCACCTATGTGGTTACCAGTAAGGTGCACTTTATTTCTTCATGTGTTTTCCACTTACTGTTTAGTGTCCTTTCCTCTCAACCTGAAATACTGTCTGAATTTCTTGTAGGGCAATTTTTCCAGGGACAGATTCTCTCAGTTTTAGTGTATTTGGGAGTGTCTTAATTTCTCCTTCAATTTTGAAGAGTAGTTTTCTAGATCCAGCATTGTTTGTTGAAAGATTTATTTATTAGTATTTTTATTTGGCTCTGTTTATGGGACCATGGAAGTCAGAAAGCAGTGGGGTGACACTTTTAAAATACTAATACATATAGCTGGTTTCGTTTCTATCTCTTTACTGATATTCTCTCTTTTGGTAAGACATTATTCTGATACTTTCCCTTAGTTCTTTAGAATGTAAACTTTCTCTCTTTGAACACACTTAAAACAGCTAATTTAAATCTTTGTCTAGTAAGGTCAATATCTGATATTCTTTAGTAAAGTGACAATTATTATTAATTGCTTTTTTTTCCTTCCTACAGCCACGGTTTAAAATAATTTTTTATATATCATTAAAAAAACTCGACATTTAAAATGATATAATGTTTCAATTCCAGAAATAAAAATCTTTCTTTTATCTCTGGTGGTGGTGTTGCTGCTTGCTGTAGCTTTGTTTGTTTAGTGAATTTTGTTATCTAATTCTGTAACGTCTGCATTCTTTGGCATATGTGGTCGTTGATGTTTCGATTCATTTAGCTTAGTGTTTAGCTACTGATCAGGCAGAAATATGCCTACATTTCTGCAACCATTAAGTCTCTCAGTTTTTGCTGAGAGGCTTTCTGTGCATGTTGGGGCATGCTTCCAATATTCAGCTAGACATCTTACAGCTCTGCCTTAGCTTTCACTTCCGACTTGCGCAATGTCACAAGGCCAGCCAGAGGTGACAGCTTAGCACGTTTTCAGGCCTTTTTTGAGAACACCGTGTATACCAGCCTGGGAATGCACACAGCCCTATGCATGCACATGGCCTTCTAGACTTCCATCAGAGCTTTTATCTCATTCCTAACATTTTCTCCTAAGCTTTTGGTTACTCTATCATTTGCCCAGACTGCTATCTGGCACCTGAGGCAGTGATGAAGTTAAAACACTTGCCCGTAAATGATTTTGACAAATGCTGCCTTTAAATAGATTTCCGCCCGGCGTGGTGGCTCACACCTGTAATCCCAGCACTTTGGGAGGCCAAGGCGGGTGGATCACGAGGTCAGGAGATCGACACCATTCTGGCTAACACGGTGAAACCCCGTCTCTACTAAAAGTACAAAAACACAAATAGCCAGGCGTGGTGGCAGGCGCCTGTAGTCCCAGCTACTCGGGAGGCTGAAGCAGGAGAATGGTGTGAACCCGGGAGGTGGAGCTTGCAAGTGAGTCGAGATCATGCCATCACCGCACTGCAGCCTGGGCGACAGAGCGAGACTCTGTCTCAAAAAAAAAAAAAAAAAAAAGAGATTTTAACACCTGGCAGGTGCCATGTCAAGTCAAATATAGACAATCTTGAAAGTGGGTCTTTCTCAGAACTACCAGGCAGGTCAAATGACGAGAATTGTTTGGGAATGAGGCTTTGAAAGAGCTCCAGCTTCCTTCTGCTTCCTTTTGCTTCTTTCCAGGTTTGTCATGCTGTACCAGGAATGTGTTCTATTATTGTTCAAGGATACTGGAGTGCTGGAGAAGGGGTAATATGACTAGAGTAAGCTAAAATGCCAAAAAGCTCACTCTTATTATTGAGATTCAACAAGTTTTCTTGTATAAATACTCCTCTGCTGTAAAACTTTGGTTAATTTCTAGAATCCAAAAAACGTTTATTCTGATCTTTCTCCTAGTTTTCTTGTGATATATGAAGGAAAGAAGTTCAAAAGTCCCAAATTCACCATTTTTTTTGATATCTTATTCATTGTAATTTTTTATTGGATGTCAGACACAGAATTTTACTTGCTGAGTGCTGGATATTTTTGCATCTCTGTGATATTCTTTGGCTTTGTTTTGATGCAGTACAACTTCTTGAAACAATTTTGATCTTTTTCAGTCTTTATTTTAAGCACTGGTTAAACGAGGTCAGAGCAGTATTTATTCTAGGGTTGCTTTCTCCTCAATACTAAGACAAACTCTTCTTAGTACTCTACCAAATACCCTATGAACCAAAAAGCATTTTAAAATTTGAATACGCTTGTGTTGTCGACAGGGCTATGCTCAGATCTGTGTAAACCTCATATAAAGTTCTCTTTATCATTTTTGCTATTTCTTTCCTTCTCTTGGATGTTTTTCTCACATGCATTTGTTTACCAGTATTCAGGTGAAGAGTTAGGGGGATTCTTTGAATGTCTTCAGTTTTCTGTGCTGCTCTTTCCGCTTTGGTACTCAGTCCTGTGGATTCCTGATATTTTGAGATCTCTGGGCTCCCAATTCCTTATTTCATGGAGACTTGTAGGCTCTTACTGGATTCTCCCTCTCTTTATAAGATCTTTAAACTTTATCAGTTTGTAAGCTGGAAAAATTGTAGTACTCCATTCTTTAGTTTCTCTTTTTGTAGATATCACTGTCCTTCTTTGACTGTTACAATTCAATATTTTAGTGCCATTATGGTGTATATTTTTTCTTATCTTGGTAGTTTTAGATTACAGGGTGCCTCTAACTTCTCTTATTCCTTCTTGACTAGAAAAAAGCAGTCCTATATATGGTTTCAAAATTTGAATATGCTTGTCCTGTGCTCTGTTAAACCCATTATTTCTTAAAATATAGCCCGTCACCTTGAAGCCATTAACAGTAATTTTTGTCTGAGGCAGAATTCTTCAATTACTTGAGAGAGAATCTTTAAAAGAAAGTAACTACTAGTTATGCTCAGGGGTTTTATCTCCTCCTAAAACAGCATTTTAAACTACTATTATTCATGCCCTATTTAGTGTCTGGGAACAGTTTTTCATATTCCTTACCTTCAAGGCCTGACATTATAGTAAATTATATTTCAGAATATATGCAATGTATATGTATGTTCGCAAAAATACATTTCTTTTCAATTCTGTTTATATATCACATATATTTTATTTGTTTAACTCTTTTGACTTAAAAGAGAAAGCAAAAGTGGTCAATCCAAAATTCTGATTTTATTCTGCCACCTGCTCTGAAACTACTGTTATCCTTTACCAAAGGATACTTTCCCTCTTTTAACATCAATGTTTTCACCAATGACTATCCTCTAGCATGGCTAGAAATCAGGTTTGTATTGTTAGCGAAGACAGAGAATAAACCTTGGGTAATATTTTGAAGTCTGACAAAGTGACTAAATTAGCCACAGAATCTGAACTTAGTAGACTAGTTCAGTAAAATATATAAAGAACTCAATGATATCAGCATGGTTCAGGAAATGCCAAAGCTCTTGAATCAAACTGTAGCCAGTGCCACATCACTATAAAAGGCTCATTTCGATTAAAGCAGTTGTGGTAGTTTTTGTTCTTATTGTGCTTACTACAATCATGACTAAATCTTATCAATTATAATTTATTTCATCTTTTGATACCCCCATTTCTTCTAGATTTTTTTTCAGATATGCTCTTTAAAATACATATTTTTCTCTGTACACTCCCTGTAAATTATCTACAATAGTATATAGGAAAAAAGTTAGAAATTATTCTGAAGAAATTTTACTTAATGTTGTTGTTTTAAAAATATTTCTAGTTTGGACAGGGGTAGAGCAAAATGGCAGAATGATTGTCCCTCCTTGTAGGGACATTAAGTTAACTATCTACACACAAAAAAAACACCTTCATAAGAACCAAAAATCAGGTGAGCACTCACAGTACCTGGGTTTAACTTCACATCACTAAAAGAGGCACTGACGAGGTAAGAGAAACTGTTTTGAATTGCTAATGCCACTTCTCTCCAACCCCTGGCAGTGGGGGCGTGGTGTGGAGAGTGATTCTGTGTGCTGTGCCAGGGAGAGGGAGAGCACAACAATTGTGAGGCATTGAACTCAGTGCTGCCCTATTCTACCAGAGAACAAAACCTGACCAAACTCAGCAGAAGCCCACCTATGGAGGAAGCATTTAGACCAGCCCTAGACAGAGGTGAATCACCAATTCCAGCAATTAGATATTTAGTTCCTGCAAGCCTTGCCAGTGTAGGATAAAGTGGGAACTTAAATAATCTTGAAAGCCAGTCTAGCCACAAGGATGGCAACTCCTCGGCTAGTCCTAGTGTTGAACTGTGCCCAGAATAAGAGGACTGGTGTTGGGGGTGGGCATGCAACCTACTGAGACACCAGTCAGGGTGGTCTAAGAAGTGATGGCATCACCTCTCCCCAACCCCAGGCTGCAGAGCTCGCAGCTCCAAAAGAGACCCCTTACTTCTGCTTGGGAAGAGGAGAGGGAAGAGTGAGGAGGACCCCGTCTTGTATCTTGGATACCAGCTCAGCTACAGCAGGAGAGGGAACTTGTCAGAACTGTGAGGCCCCCTTTCTAGGTCCTATCTCCTGAATTATATTTCTAGACACACCCTGGGCCAGAAGGGAACTCACTGCCTCAAAGGAAAGGACTCAGTTCCGGCAGGATTTATTACCTGCTCAGTGAATAGCCCTTGGGCTCTAAATAACCAGCAGCAATAGCCAGGTACTACATTGAGGGCTTAGGGTGAGACTCTGAGACTTGTTGGCTTCAGGTGAGACTCAACATATTCCCAGCTCTGGAGGCTATGGGGGAGGCTCCTTTTCCTTCAGAAAAGTGGAGAGAAATGTAAAGGGGACTTTGTCTTGTGCCTTAGGTAGCAGCTTGGCCACAAAGGGTAGGGCACAAGTGGACTCTTGGGGTCCCAGATTCCAGGACTTGACTATTGGATGACATTTCTGGATCTGCCCTGGGCTGGGGGTGAGGGTGGGGGCACTTCCATGAAGGCTGAGTCCTAGGCCAGGCAGCATTCACTGCAAGCTGACTTAAGAGCCCCTGGGCCTTAAGGGAACATCAGCAGTAGTCTGGCCGTACTCCTCATGGGCCTATGGTGGTGGTGGCCATGAGGTAAGGCTTCTCTGTCAATGGAATGGCAAGGGAAGAGTGGGAAGGACTGTTTTGTGGTTTGAGTGTCAGCTCAGCCACAGTAAAATAGAACACCAGGTAGACATTGGACTTAATCTGTACTATATACCAAATGGATCTAATAGATATTTACAGAACATTTCATTCAACAGTTGCAGAATACATGTTCTTTTCCTCGGTACTTGGATTATTCTCAAGGATATGCCATGTATTAGGTCACAAAACAAGTCTCAAAACATTCAAAAAATTGAAATAATATCAAGCATCTTCTCTGACTACAAAGGAATAAAACTAGACATCAGTAACAAGAGGAACTTTAGAAACTATACAAATACATGGAAATTAAACAACTTGCTCCTGAATGAAGAGTGGGTCAATGAAGAAATTAAGAAGGAACTTGACAAATTCCTTAAAACAAATGTTAATGGAAACACAACATACCAAAACTCATGAGATACAGCAAAAGTAGTATTAAGAGGCAAGTTTATAGCTATAAGTGCCTACACCAAAAAAGAAAAACTTCAAGTAAACATCCTACTGATGCATTTTAAAGAACTAGAAAAGCAAGAGCAAACCAAACCCCAAATTAGTAGAAGAAAAGAAACAATAAATATCAGAGAAGAAATAAATGAAATTGAAATTAAAAAAAATATAAAAGATCAATGAAACAAAAAGTTGGCTTTTCAAAAAGTTAAACAAAATTGACAAACCTTTAGCCAGACTAAGAAAAAAGAGAGAAGAATCAAATAAATAAAATCAGAGATGAAAAAGGGCATAAGTGATACTGTAGAAATTCACACTCATTAGTAGCTACTACCAACAACTACAGGACAATAAATTGGAAAATCTAGAAGAAACGGACAAATTTCTAGACACATACAGCTTACTAAGATTGACCATGAAGAAATCTAAAACCTGAACAGACCAATTAAAAGCAACACGTTCAAAGCTGTAATAAAATGTCTCCCAGTAAAGAAAAACCCAGGACACGATGACTTTACTGTTGAATTCTACAAAAGATTTAAAGAACTATTAACAACCATACTCTGTTCTGAAAAACAGAGGAGGAAGTAATACTTCCACACTCATTTTATGAGGCAAATATTATCTGATACCAAAACCAAAGACTTTGAGAAAATAAAACTAAAGGCCAATTTCTCTGATGAATATTGATGCAAAAATTCTCAACAACATGCTAGTAAACCAAATTCAAAAATATGTTAAAATAAGCATTCTTCATGAACAAGTGAGATTTATCCCTGGGATGCAAGGAGGGTTCAACATATGTAAATCAATCAATATGATACATCATATGAACACAATGAAGGACATCAACCATATGATTATTTTAATTGATGTTGAAAAAGCGTGTGATACAAATCAACATCTCTTAATGATAAAAACCCTAAACAACTGGGTATATAAAGAACATATCAAAACATAATGAAAGCTATATATGACAGACCCACAGCTAGTATCATACATAATGAGGAGAAATTAAAATCCTTTCCTCTAAGATCTGGAACATGACAAGGATGTCCACTGTCACCAGTGTTATTCAGCATAGTACTGGCAGTCCTAGCTAGAGAAATCAGACAAGAGAAATATATAAAGAGCATCCAAATTGGAAAGGAAGAAGTCAAATTATCCTTGTTTGCTGATGATGTGATCTTATATTTGGAAAAACCTAAAGACTCCACAAGAAAACTATTAAAACTGATAAATTATGCAAAGTTGCAGGATACAAAATTAACATACAAAAATTGTAACATTTCTATGAGCCAACAGTGAGCAATGTCATAAAGAACTCAGAAAAGTAATCCCATTTACAGTAGCCATATATAAGTTAAACACCTAAGAATTAACCAAAGAAGTGAAAGTTCTCTATAATGAAAATTATAAGACATTGATGAAAGAAATTGAAGAGGACACACAAAAATGGAGGCATGTTCATGGACTGGAAGAATCAATATTGTTAAAATATCTATACTACCTGAAGCAATCTGCAAATTAAATGTAATTCCTATGAAAATACCAATGATATACTTCACAGAAATAGAAAAAACAATCCTCAAATTTGTGTGGAACCATAAAAGATGCAGGATAGCCAAAAGCATCCAAAACAAAAGGCACAAAACTGGAAGAATCATATTACCTGGCTTTGAAATATACTACTGAGATATAGTAACCAAAACAGCATGGTGCTGGTATAAAAACGGACACATAGATCAATGGTACAAAATAGAGAACCACCAAATGAATCCACACACCTACAGTAAACTCATTTTTGACAAAAGTGCCAAGGACATACACTGAGGAAAAGACAGTCTCTTTAATAAATGGTGCTAGCAAAACTGGATATCTATATGCAGAGGAATGAAACTAGAGCTCTTTCTCTTATCATATACAAAATCAAACCAAAGTGGATTAAATACTTAAATCTAAGCCTTCAAACTATGAAACTACTACTTCAAACTATGAAACTACTCCAGGACACTGGTCTGGGCAAAAATGTTTTGAGTAACACCCCAAAAGCACAGGCAACCAAAGCAAAAATGGACAAATAGGATTATGTCAAGTTAAAGCTTCTGTACAGCAAAGGAAACAACAAAGTGAAAAGATAAGCCACAGAATACAAGAAAAGATTTGCAAACTAGCCATCTGACAAGCAGTTAATAACTAGAATATATAAAGAGCTCAAACAATTCAATAGGAAAAAGTCTATTAATCCCATTTAAAAATGGCAAAAGGTCTGAACAGACATTTTTAAAAAGAAAAGTGAAACCCTGTCTCTACTAAAAATACAAAAATTAGCTGGGCGTGGTGGCACTTGCCTGTAGTCTCAGCTATTTGGGAGGCTGAGGCAGGAGAATCACTTGAACCCAGGAGGCAGAGGTTGCAGTGAACTGAGATAATGCCACTGAACTCCAGGTACAGAGTGAGACTCCATAAAAAAAAAAAAAAAAAAAAAGACATAAAAATGGCAAACAGACATGTGACAATGTGCTCAATGTCACTGATCATCAGAAAAATGCAAATCAAAACTTCAGTGATGACAAGTGTGGTGGCTCATGCCTGTATTCCTAGCACTTTTGGAGGCTGAGGCTGGTGGACCACTTGAGATCAGGACAATACAGTGAAACCCCATCTCTGCAAAAATCACACACAAAAATTAGTTGGGTGTGGTGGCATGCGCCTTTATTCCCAGCTACTCAGGAGGCTGAGGTAGGAGGATCAATTGAGCCCAGGAGATTGAGGCTGCAATCAGCTGTTATCAAATTCCTACACTCTAGCCTGGATGGCACAGCAAGACCTTGTCTCCAATAACAAAAACAAAAATAAACAACAACAAAAAGACCCTGAAAAAAACCTTCAATGAGATATCACCTCACCCCAGTTAAAATGGATTATATCAAAAAGACAGGTAATAACAAATGCTGGCAAGGACGTGGAGAAACGGGAACCCTTGTACACTGTTGGTGGGAATGTAAATTAGTACAATCGTTATGGAGTACAGTTTGGAGGTTCCTCACAAAACTAAAAGTGGAGCTACTATATGATCCAGTAATCCCATTGCTGGGTATATACCCAAAGAAAGGAAATTACTATATTGAAGAGATATCTGCACTCCCATGTTTGTTTCAGCACTGTTCATGGTAATCAAGATTCAGAAGCAACCTAAGTATCTATCAGCAGATGAATGCATGAAAATAAATGTGGTGCTTATACACAGTGGAGTACTATTCAGCCATAAAGGGGAGTGAGATCCTGTCATTTGCAACAATATGGATGGAACTGGAGATTATTATGTTAAGTTAAATGAGGTATAAACAGAGAAACATCACATGTTCTCACATATCTGTGGGATCGAAAAATCAAAAAATTAAACTGATGGACATAGAGAGTAGAAGGATGGTTTCCAGAGGCTGGGAAGGGCAGTGGGAATGGAGGAGGTAGGGAGGGGAGCTGGGGATGGTTAATGGGCTTGAAAAATAATTAGAAGGAATTAATGAGATCTACTATTTGATAGCACACCAGAGTGACTATAGTTAATAATAATTTAATTGTACATTTATAAACAACTTGAAGACCATAATTGGATGGATTGTAATACAAAGGATAAATGTTTGATGGGATGAATACCCGATCGTCCATGATGTGATTATTTCACATCGCATGCCTGTATCAAAACATTTCAGGTACACCTACCGTGTACCCACAAAAATTAAAAATGAAAATTTGTTCTAAGTCTATTATGTTATTGTTGTCAAATCCTGCAAGTATATTTTCTATCCAATTTAATAATCTCTTCTTGACTATTATTATTTTATACATATTTCACTTATTTACTAACAAATATATAGACTATGAGAAGTAGGTATTAAACAAAATGTATTTGTTTTATTAAAATAAAAGCTAGCTTCATTTTGCAGAAAAAGAGGTGTGCTATGTTATTAGGAACAGGGAAAATTGCGAACATGTTTATATTGTTAGTATTGCCGCGTGTTTAAATAATCATTTTTCAACAAAATGTACAATGGACTACTGCATTTTAAAACAATTCCAAAAGCAAACTTAAAACTTAACAAGAGAATTCTTATTATATAATTTTTTAAAAAAAGCTGAATGCAAAAATAAATCTGGCACCCTACCAACAAGAAACACAGCCAATCTTTCTACAGTAACAGTACCAATTGATTCTAGAACTGCGGAAGGGAGTATACAAGATAGGCCTGGACATCTTATCTCAGAAAGGAAGAAAGAGCTCAACACACACACATGCACATCCACACGCACACACACTTTGATGGGGGTATGTCAAAGGAGCACACCAGCCCCCTGAAATGAGCTCATAATGGTCAAACCAAGAAATATTTGAGCGAAAAAAAAAATCAATACAATAGTATTAAATTATAGCCCAAAGTATAAAATAAATATCCATGAGCACATACAGATAGATAGATAGATAGATAGATAGATAGATAGATAGATAGATAGGACAAATCTCCCAATATAGAAATATTCCAAGTGATTTACATAGACATTCTGAATTCTGCCCTCACAATGGAAAACTATAACTCTGCATTCTCTGCAGGTGTGGACTGTGTGCGTAGGCACTTCTTATAAAGCCTACAATCTGGATAGGGGAATAAAGAGTACCTTTCCTGTGGAGAAACCTGACAAACACTACCTCAGTTAAGTGACCTTGGTCAACACCACTGGCTACACATCATGTTGATAGTGTGCTCTCTTAAGAGGATAAGATGGAATGGGCCCTCATCTCTGAGACTTCCTCCCAATACCCTATAATACCAATCTTCTTAAAACAAAAACATTAGACAAGTTTTAACAGAACACCTTATAAAGTATCTCACCAAGTCTCCTCAAAAATGTGAAAACAAAAAGAATTTGAGAAACTGACACAGTCAAGAGGAGCCTGGGAAGATACGTAACAAATTATAATGTGGTAACCTAGATGGGATCCTGGCACAGAAAAAGGACATCCTTTAAAAACTAAGGACGTTTCTACAAGGTATAGGCTTTAGTTAATTAGTTAACTAAATGTAACAATAATGTACCATCATTTGTTCATTAATTAAAACAAATGTGCCATAGAAATGTAAGATGTTAATAACAGAGAAAACTGAGTGTAGGATGTAGGGGAACTCCGCACTATCTATAATTTTTTTTCTGCAAATCTAAAACAGTTCTAAAATTCTGTGTATTAAAAATTTAATCTGTTCTATGATTTCAGTTTGAGAGAAAAATATGGTTATGTATATGACCCTGGTGAACTTTGGATGCTGGGATTTCAATTTATAAATTTCTTCTGTATATCTTTCCTATAGTTTACATTTTTTATGGTTTTCAAATTTCTCTTACAATGAGATATATTAACTTCATTATTATATAAAGCAGTAAACATGTTTTAAAAATTCTTAGGCCCTTAGAAAATGCCAATTATTTGTTCTAAATTTTAATAATAATGTATTTACAATACAGTATTTTACTGTATTATAAAATATGTTTCAACCAAGATATATTTTGTTTATGCCACTTTTGTTTATGTTTTAAACCATAAGTTCATCATTATTATCTTAAGCATTTTATTGACTCTAGGAATTCTTATTTTCAATGTTATCTCAAATGCAGAAATATGGTATTCATCTAAGGTAAGCCTGGCATGAGCATCTATGGTAGGATCTCTTTAATGACCTCAGTTTTATACTTGACACCTGCCCAGTTCTGTCCCCCTAACTTCTAATTGCACATGAAGTGGTTTATCATGAATGAAACATCCTTAAATTTAAATTTAATGGGGATGTAAAATCTGATAAAAGCTAAATGTTGGGACACGCAGAGGATAGTTTATGAACAACTATTTAAGTACTGTGGAAAAACACTGTTATTATAGTTAAGAGTATTTGATGTTCTTAAGATCTTGCATGTATTTCTAGTAAAAATTTGTTTTCATTTTTTGTCATACTTAATAATCTGAATGGCTTAGTGCCTGGCACACTAAAGTTGAGTTAAATAATTTTTGGAATAAATTAATAGATATAAAAACATAATCATGGCTCATATATTAATTATATGTAAGACTTTTATGCCATAGAGTAATCAGTAGAAAACTTATGTCTTATTAGTTAGTGTAAATACTGAATTTTAAGCAAAATTAAATATTGATCCTCAAAACATAACTTATAACAATTATAATTCTTCATGAAGAGACTGCCAATCAGCTTGTACTGAAGTTTTTATATATTTTATATATTCCTTAGGCATAAAATCCATTTTTCTTATTTCACGTAAATGTGCTTTGGTTTTTTTTCTGTATATCTAATTTAAAGGAAATAAGTAACACATTGAGTACCAACTTACATCGTCTGTTGAAAATGAGACTTTGCTTCTTGATAATTGTACCTATCTCAAAGTTTATTCTGAGGCTATCTGGTGAACTCTGGTGAGAAAAAAATAAATAGAAGCACAACACAAATGAGTATTTTAGGGTATCAATACTATTAATCTACATATTTCATAAGATACCATCAGATCTTATACCTTCACATGTCAGTTATCCAAAATTGATTATTCTGAATCTCCTTTTGTTGCTTTTGTTAGTCACATTTAATTAACATGAACTTTCATTATGTTTACTTATTTTTTCTTTTTATAGTTATAAGCGAGGTTCTTGAAATTGAGATATATCATACTCTCATGGTGATATTTTTATATTTCATATGCAATTTTCAGCTGGGCACTGAATGCTGTTTTTGGTTGGTTTCTCAGTAAAGTAAAAGATCATGGCCACAGTTATTTACTTCCTTTCCAGCAGTGTTTCAAGTGTTCTTCTATTAGTAAATTTGGTATAAGAGAAAAAGTTCCACATAATAATGAAATAATTATATTGTAAATTCAATTTATCAAGGTTCAATATCCATATAATAAGTTTATTTTCTTAGTATAGGGCATATTTTGAAGCAATATATTATAGCATTTATAAATGTTATCTGGACCATAAAGATCATTTTCCACATAATGTATTATAATTTAAAGCAGTAAGTTTACCAATTTTTAATCCAATCATCTTTAAAATGATATTAAAATACAACAGTTAACATTGCACTTGTACCCCTTAAATTTACACAACTAAAACATAGGACAGTGGTTAATTTGTTTGTTTGTGTGGCTTTTTTTTTTTTTTTTTTTTTTGAGACGAAGCTTGCTCTGTCACCCAGGCTGGAGTACAGTGATGTGATCTTGGATCTTGGCTTGCTGCACCCTCTGCCTCCCAAGTAGCTGGGATTACAGGCACCTGCCACCATGCACTGCTAATCTTTTGGTGTGTGTGTATTTTTAGTAGAGATGGGGTTTCACGATGTTGACCAGGCTGGTTTTGAACTCCTGACCTCAAGTGATCTGCCTGCCTCGCCCTCCCAAAGTGCTAGAATTACAGGCATAAGCCACCACGCCTGGTGGTGATTAGATACCTTTAATGCCTAAAGTTAAGTGAAACAGATGCATAGAAGCAATGAAAAAATGAGCAACCTTCAAATATGGAATCTAATGATAAGAAATAATAGTTATTTAAATAACTACAAGGGTAATAGAAGATATGATGGTTATTTTGATTTTTTTTATTTGCAAGTGCCAGGATCTATAGGATTCTGGATGATGTGATCCAGACAAGTATTTTCCTCTCTTATTTCCTCCCTTAAATGTGACACTGATTACATAATGGATGTATTATATGACCTCCAATATCATACATTTAGGTTTTTCTTCCCTCTCCTGTGAAAAAAACACTTTATTAGTAGGGTTATGTAAGGAGAGCTCCTCCGATATTTAAACACCTAAAACATGAGTCAACTGAAGGTTACTTTCAGAAACAGACCCAACTGGGATGTTCATTCTAAAATTTCTGGAGGAAAGAGTATAAGACAAGCTGCGGAGACTTAGTTGTTTCTCTGCTCCAGAGTGCCAACATCCAGGAACACAGAGTAGTGATATGGTTTGGATATTTGTCCCTTCCTAATCTCATGCTGAAATATGATCCCCAGTGTTGGAAATGGTGGGAGGTGTCTGGGTCATGGGGCCAAATTCCTCATGACTGGCTTGGTGCCCTCCTCACAGTGATGAGTGAGTTCTCACTCTCAGTTCATGTGGGGGGTGGTTGTGTAAAATAGCCCAGCATCGCTTCCTCTCTCAAGCTTCTTCTCTAGCCATGTGACACACCTGTTCCCCCTTAGCCTTCCACTATAATTGGAAGCTTCCCAAGGCCTCACTAGAAGCTGAGCAGATGCTGTGCCCTACTTGTACAGTCCACAAAACCATGAGCCAAATAAACCTCTTTTCTTTATAAATTACCCATTCTCAGGTATTCCTTTATAGCCAGTAAAATGGACTAACATAGGTAGCAAATCAAGAATCATTCAACCATCACATATTTACCATCACAGTGATTCAGCAGCTGAACTTCAAACCGGGGAAGACAGATGCTAATAATCTGTAATAGTCCTCTATTCAAGGAGTTTTATGTCAGGCAAGTGGACACAGACATGCAAATAAGTGCATTTTCCCCCTGTGTTTTGCACATATCCACCCAGTGCAAATCCTGAAGTGAAAGTCATAGATGAGTCCTTTATAACCTCTCACATTCTACACCCAAACTCATATCCAATTCACTCATGCAAACTAAAATGATTTTTCAACTTCATTAAAAAAACTAATCTTTTAAAAAACACACTGATATTTATTTTATCTTCTCATCACAAACATATCATTAATCATCACTAAGTACTTGATATTTCTGTTAATCCATTCACTTTTGCTATAATTCCTTAACTTGAGCTACTATCATCATCTCTAGCCAAATTTAAGGCTGCAGTGTCTGAACCTGTCCTCATTTGTATGCCATTGCATCTTATCCCTGGCCAGGTGATCACTGATTCTCTACAATGCAACTGAATAATTAATATCTAACCATATGTGCAAAATTACAAATCTTAAGTACACAGAGCAACAAATGTTTACCAAACAAACACATTCTATAGGTTTGTTAATCATGTTAAAATTCTCTATACTCAAACTGATTGTTTTGTCCATTGTATCATTTGAGGTTTACTAAAATCCCCAAGTGTGCTACAGACTTATCTGTTTCTTCTTTTGTAATGTTAGATGTTACTTAATAGAGTTTCGAGGTGGTGTTATATGCATTCGCAATGAGGAAAATACAGGTCTTGTTGTTATACTGACTTTTGTCATTATGTAATATCCCTCTGTCTTTAGTAATATTTTTTAAACAAATTGCATTTTGTATGATATTAGCATAGTTTCAATTAATTAATTTTTTAAGGTACATCTTATTTTATTCTATTATTTCAAACTTACCAGGTCCTTTATTTATGGCATGTCTCTGGAAAGCAGAATACAGGGCTTTCTTTGAGGGGTATGTGTCATATTTTAATTTTATTTTTATCTATCCTGACATTATTATATTTTAGTTGAGTATTTAGTCCAATAAGACTCAATACAATTACTAACACATTTGGCTTAAATTTAAAGTCTTAATAGTTTTCCATTTGTACCATTTTTCTCCTTTTTCTTTTTTCTCCTTACTTGCCTATTACTGGGTTGATAAAGCATATACTTTCATTTTTTAATTATTATTATATTTTCCCATCTGTTGGCTTTTTAGGTATATATTGCTTTTAAACTTTTAGTGTTCACCCCAGAGCTTACATGTTATATTGTTATTTTTGTTTTAATGAGTCACTTTAACAAATTTAAAAGAGCAGAAATCATACAAAGTATGTTCTAAGACCACAAAATATGAAAATTAAAAACAGTAACATTAAGATAATTGGAAAATCCACCAAATATTTGGAAATTAAACAAAAGACTTCTAAATAACACATAGTCTAAGAAAATCTAAAGATATACTAAAAACACTATTATGAACTTAATAAAAATTAAAATAAAACATCAGAGTACATGGGAGGCAACAAAAGCAGTGCTCAGAGAGAAATTTGAACATTTCTATTTAAAGATGATCTAAAATATAAAACCTTAGCTTCCACCTTAGACAATTAAAGGAAAAAAGAACAAAGCAAGCCCAATGCAAGCAAAAAGACAACTCTTATTAAAGGTTTGCACACAAAATATTCAAAGAACTCTAAAAACTCAACAATACAAAACAATCCAATTAAAAATGGGCAAAAATTTAGTAAAGGCCCCTCACCCAAGAATATAGCTGACGACTAAGCAGGAGAAAAGATGTGCAACATTGTTTGTCATTCTGAAAATGCAAATTGAAAAGAAGATACCACTCAGACTTATGAGAATGTTTAAAATCCTCCAAATCTGACGTCGTTGAGAAATATGCAGAGCAACAGGAGCTCTCATTTATTATTAATAAGAATTCAAAGTGATGCACTAACTTTGGAAGACATTTTGGCTTCTTACAAAGTTCTTAAAAAAATTAGTTTCTTACAAAGCTAAATATAATCTTATGCAAACAGGCCATTGCACTTCTAGGTATCTACTCAAGTTATTTTAAAACTAATGCCCACAAAAATACTGGCACGTGAATATTTATAGAAGCTTTATTCACAATAAAGCTGGAAGCAACTGAGATGCTCTTCAAGAGATGAATAAATAAACAAATTGTGGTGTTCCATAACAGAATATCATTCAGCAATGAAAAGAAATAAGCTATTAAGCCATACAGAAACATGCGTTATATATGCTACATGAAACAAGCCACTCTGAAAAGACTAGGTACTGTATTATTTCATTTATTTGAAATTCTGGAAAAGGTGAACAGATCAATGATTCCTAGGGTTTATGGAAGAGGGTGTTTGAATAGGGAAGCACAGATAATTTTTTTATCATGGTGATTCTATTCTGTATGATACTATAATGGTGAATGCATGTCATTGTGCATTTTTCAATTCCCATTTAATTTACAGCACAAGAGCAAATCTTAATGTATGTAAAATTAAAAAAAATTAAAAGGTAATGGGATCCTAGAATGCAATGCAGAATGTGATAAAAGGATCTAACTGTATTACAAATATATGAAACAACTTCAATAAAAGAAATGGGGGAGAGTGTGCTGACTAAGTGACTTTGCAAATAAATAGAGCCTGTAAGATTAAAGGCACGAGGAAACGAACCGAGACATTGTATTGTACTGTAGCTGATAAACTTGTTTTCTGTGGAGTTAACAATTCTAAAACCACTACACATGTATAGTGGATTTGAATGATTATATAGTGGTTGGGTGTGGTGGGAGCCAGGTCTCTCACTTCTGGAGTGAGAGGTTACTGACTAGCAAGGGAGAAAACATCAGTATGAACTCATCTCTACTTCCACAGATTAACATATAACTAATATTCACAGATAAGTTTACATACACAGCCAGCATACATGTATATATATGGTACTTTCTCTCTATATGTATCTCCTTGCTTTGTCACATGAGTAGCACTGATATCTAGGACTCGAACCTTTGTTCAGCCATTAAAGGAGCCACAGCCACTTTTTGAAATGACTGATTCTAACACTGCAGCAGGAAATACATAAAATGAGTCTGTAGTATTTTGAGATTCCAGAAAGTAAGAAAGTACAGAACACACACGCGCGCGCGCACACACACACACACACACACACACTCTTACTGTGGTATGCCCATGAGCATGGGGCCAACTGAGCTTCCACATGGTCAAAGCTGAAACTATTTGAACAAAAATAAGTAACACAATATCGGATTATTACCTATAGTATAAAATATATGTATTGGGTTGAAACCCAAAGTATAAAATAAATGCTTGCTTGTGTATATGTATATATATGCAAATGAATTTATATAATTAATTAACTAATGAAGAAGACCAGATGTATCTGTCAAGTAGGATTCAATGTGTTTAGATACTCTGCCCTCAAAGTGGTGGAGCCTAAGTCCCTCTTCATTAAGTATGGACTACACATAGTTTTTTTGATTAGAATGTATACAGCATGGGAAGGGGAACTTTACAGTGATTCTACAGTCAGAAACCTAACATACTCTCCCTTAAGCCAGGTGGTCAAGGTCAACATCAACGGTGACAATTCGTTTTGTTAGTTTGTTCCCTGACATGATGTAATTAGAATGACCCTTTACCTCTGTGATCATTCTCCCTAAGACTGACAGCCCGTGTCTGACTGTGTGAAACATAGACAAATGCCAATTAAGGGATAGTCTGGAAAATATTTCACCTGTACTCAAGACTGTCAAAGTCTTCAAAAACAAGGAAAGGCTGAAAAACTAAGGAGCCTGAGGTGTACCCTAAAGAAACGTGTTCACTAAGTTTAAGGCAATATTTTGTATGGAATCATGGATTAGAAAATAATATTGGGGGGCCAGGCGCGGTGGCTCACACTTGCAATCCCAGCACTTTGGGAGGCCGAGGCCGGTGGATCACGAGGTCAGGAGACAGAGATCATCCTGGCTAACATGGTGAAACCCGTCTCTACTAAAAATACAAAAATTAGCCAGGCATGATGGTGCTCGCCTGTAATCCCAGCTACCCGGGAGGCTGAGGCTGAAGAATCGCTTGAGCCCGGGAGGCTGAGGTTGCAGTGGGCCAAGATCTCATCACTGCACTCCAGCCTGGGGCGACAGAGTGAGACAAAAAAAAAAAAAAGAAGAAAGAAAATAGTATTGGGGAAAACTTAGAAAATCTGAATAAAACATGAGCTACAGTTAGTAGTAATGTATTAATATTCATTAATTTGTGAGAAATTAATCATAACAATATATTATGCTAATAATAGGGTAAACTGTGTGTGGACTGTATGGTACTTTCTATACTATGTTAAAAACTTTTTGATAAATCAAACTATTCTAAAATAATGCTTATTAAAACAAACACCTTAAAATAGGGTAATGTAATAGAGGCTTCATGTTGAGATGAGGAATGAGCTGTATGTTTCTTAGTGAAAATAATATTACTTGTTAACGTATTTATATTATGGGAATAACTGATATGTGTTATGTGTTTAGATAACTGAATTTATGATATACTCTGGAGTTTTATTTTTCTTCTATTAATTTTTTATATGCACACTATACCAATAAAATCAAGAGGTTCTTTTTATAACATTTCCAAAATAAAATAAATTCTAAAGAATTGTTTTTCATATGTTATCAATCGGCAATATGGCATTCTGCCTTTTGTTTTGCAGGAAAGGAATACATAAGAGAGAAGTACCCACCAATGTAAGATTTTGCTCTAATTTCAGTTCTGTATTTATTGTCTTGAAATAAGTTAATGCAAATATGCAAATAAAAACAAGGTAACGAATTCAAAGACATCACTAAAATCAATGTTAAAAAAGAAATATAAATAATATTCTAAAAGATTAGATTAAATTGAATCATTGAAAATAATTAAAGTTAGAGAAGCAAAATAAAGATGGAGGTGGGGTGGGGTTGGGGTGGGGAAGAGAAACAAATAGGAAACAGTTATAAAGATATTAGATATTAATAGAAAATGATAATATCACTTTAAATATGAATGGTCTAAATACACCAATTAAAAGACAGAGAATGTCAGAGAGAATAAATAAGACCCAACTCAATGTTGTCTATTAAAACAAAGAACTAAGGAAGTAGAGAATGTCTCAAAAAAGGAAAGTGCCCAAAAGACAAAATTCAAGGTGGCAAAGAAGAAAATGACTGAAAAAAATACCTTGGAGTTAGCTGTTAAGAAATTCACGTGTGATCTCTGTATTAATCATGTTTGTAGAATCTTAAGAGGCAAAGTTGAGTTGTACTGGATTGAGGAGTATAAGATTACTAAGTGGAGTCAGTGAATACATTCCTCTTTGGAATTCTTTGAGGGAAAAATAAAAGATCAGACAGCAGTTTGAAGAGGAGTTCTGGTGAAAAGTTTCTTTCAATTATTTTGATCATTCTTTCTCTCTCTCTCTCTTCCTTTCTCTCTCTCTCTTTTTTTTTTTTTTTTTTGATGGAGTCTCACTCTGTTGCCCAGGCTGGAGTGCAATGGTGCGTTCTCAGCTCACTGCAACCTCTGCCTCCTGGGCTGGAATGATTCTCCTGCCTCAGCCTCCCGAGACGCTGGTATTACAAGCACCCATCACCACACCCAGATAAGTTTTGTATTTTTAGTCTCGAACTCGTCACCTTAGGTGATCCAACCACCTCGACCTCCCAAAGTGCTGGGATTATAGGCATGAGCCCCTGTGCCCGGCCTATTTTGAACTTTCTAGTGTGGGAAATTATGCGTGTATGTGATGTATGTGGAAGAAATCAGGATTACGTAAGATTCAGAATTCAAGATGTACAATGACAGATGAAATAAGGTGATGAAATAATGAAGGTTCTGAGAGTACATAGATATATTTATGCAAGCTATATTAGAAAACTGAGGGAATTCATTTATCGACAGGTCTTTTTCTCAACAAATTATGAGATGTATACTTGTTTTCACTTGTGAGAGCTAAGCTGTGGGTACACAAAAGCATATAAAGTGGTATAATGGACACTTGAGACTCAGAAGTGGGGAGGCTGGAAGGGGGTGAGGAGTGAAAAACTACGTATTGGATAGCAAATGTACACTATGTGGGTGGTGAGTGCACTAAAGTCCCACACTCCACTACGATTTTATTCATCCGTGTAACAAAAAGTCATTGTACCCCTAAAATTATTGAAGTTGATTTTTAAGTGCATGATGTCTCATTAGATTTCAGAAGAATAAGAAGCTTGAAATTGAAGCGTGGGCCTGTTGTAATAAAACAGAATATATACTTTGAAGTACCTGTCATGTCTCAGTGTTTATGGGAGCCTAAAAAAGTCAAATTCATAGAAAGAGTGAGTAGAATGGTGACTACCAGAAGCTGGGGAGAAGGTGGTGGGCGGGGAAAGAGGAAATGTTGGTTAAAAGGTTCAAAGTTTCAGTTAGACAGGAGGAATCATCTCTTGCACAGCAGAGTAATTATAGGTAATAGTGTATAATTTCTAAATGCTAAAACAGTGGATTTTAAATATTCTCACCACAAATAAATAAGTATGTGAGGTGATGGATATGCTAATTAGCCTTATTTGATCACTCTACAGCCTATACATGTATCAAAACATCATGTTGTATCCCATAAATATATACAATTAGTATTTGTCAATTAAAAATGAAAAAAGAAGACAATGGTAATTGTGCACAATGGTTTCATACTCTAGAGGGGAGAGGGATGTAAGACGGTGTAGACACCAACATTGTATAAGGCAGAATGATTAAAAATAATAAATCATATTGAAACCAGCTAAGACTTTTGGAGTAAAAGATGATGATAGCTGTTTACAAAGACCGGAGCAGGGAGTTCCAGGTAGTTTCTGTCTAAGTAAGCTGTAACCACTTAGAAACCAGGAGTGTGAAAAGGGGTCTTTCTGCAGGCTTTTTGTTGGATGCATTTTAGATCCTCGAGTTTTAAAGTCCAAGGGTTATTTCCTGAATTCTTGCTCTATTCATTTCTTAGTGTTTGAATTGCAGCATTCATTTCTTAGTGTTTATTTTACATTCAGATGACAGCCACATTTGCGAGAATTAAGACACTTCTATGACTTTAATTCAATTACAGCATGTAGATACATAATATGTTCTTGTATATTGTGAAGAAACATATTTTTCCATCCTTGTTCTACTTTTGTAGCCTTGCTGCTTTCTGATTGAAAAGTCAAATTTTAACATGTTTAAAATGTGTTTCTAGGATGTGTTAGTCATATGATGGCATGGTGATTAACTGAGAGATGTCCATGACATAACAAGTTCTTCCAATCCTCAGTTGTTATTCTTTTAGTAATTAATGAGCATACAAAGAGAGGACTTGCTAATGTAAAGCTTGGATCATAAAGGTGACATTTTGTTAAGTTTAAAGTAAATTATGTAATCCTCTGAAGGAGCACTTCTGGTTTTCCCAGCTCTGGCCAGGACAGCCTATCTGTGCAGGAAGCATCCCTGGCACCCAGTGGGGACTGAGGACCAAGGAGGAGCTGCTACCCCATACACGGTTTGTACTTCTGCTCTGTGAAGAGAGACAACCGTGCTGTCACCTTCACTGAATTACGAGGTGTGTCCTAATGCTGTGCATGACATCCTGGGTTTGCAGAACTGTTCACTCGCTCTCTCCCTGGATCTAAAATGAGTTTAAATTATAAAACCTTCATTTTATTGGCAATTTCATAAAATTCTGGGGAAAGAACTAGTTTTACAACATTCTATTAAGCCTAAAGTAGTGGCAAATTTCATGATTAGATTGCACAACACTGTATAGCTTAAACATTTCAAAATTGCCAGTTTGTTACTAGTGTGTATTTGATGTATACTGTAAAATGCAAAATGCACTTTATGTTTTCCATCATGCAACAGTGAAACACTAGAGATTCATTCAATCATACAACAGGTATTTATTGAATGTCAGTGATATGTCAGGCAACTTGGATTGCTAAGATAAATAAGATGTTTAAGTAGTGTCATTGAGTGTTATAGATATGATGACAGAAGTACATGCTGTATATATTAATGCTTCTAAAGCAAAGTATGGGCAGGCAGATTACTTTATAAAAAGAAATAAAAGTCATCCCGATTACTTTTTTTTACTTCTTTCAAGTGCTCTATTTGCACTTGAAATTATCTTTCACATATAAAATCCTAAAGCAACCGGAAAGAATCCGTTAGAATAAAGAGCTGGTAAGTTTAGCAAGGGTTTGGTATACTCAGTCAATATACAAAAATCAATCTGCCTTTATGCACTAACAATGAAACAATCCAAAACTTAAATGAAAACAATTCCATTTTCAACAATAGCATCAAAAATGAAATGCTTAAGAATACATTTAGCAAAAGAAGTGCGAGACTTCTACACTGAAAACTAAAAAACATCGTTATATGTGAAGGAGAGGGGAGAAGGGAGGCTAGAGGATAACTTAAGAATTAAGGGCATCTTTAGTTTGGGTTGACAATGTTGAGGATGTTTATGACTGAAAGGGAGTTATTCATTCTTCAGTGATTTCAGGTGTAATTTCTTAATTTGAAATATGGAAACAATGTTTCTGCATGATATAAACATACAAATGAATTAAAGTGAAAATTCTAAGATTCCCATTATTGCTATACTATGTTTATGAAACTATTTTAAGATTTTATCAAGTTCCCAAAGTACTCGAAAAAGAAAAAAAAATCATGGCGGGTATTGTATAGCTTAAATATTACAGTTTGCCCAGACTTGATAAAAGTCACTTAAAAAAAAAACAGAAAAAATTAAATTTTTTTAGGTTTGATTTTGTTGTTTTTGTTTCAAAATCTCAGTTCTCAATCAGCTTTCTGATTGCTAGCTGATAAGGGTAATTAAAAATAGATCCATACAGCACATTAGAGCATTAATGTTTATGAAAGGATTCCAAATAAACTGTTCAAATACAGGGGTTATCTTAGTCTAGAGAGATGTTAATATTTTATAATATCAAGCTCCATGGTACATGTAATTCACTTTATAAGCTAAAAGTTTTAACACTTTATATGTTTTATAAATGAGTTTCCCCAAGCCCAGATCACTTACAATAATAATACATAAATATACACACATATATGTGTATATATACACACATACACACA
Organism: Macaca nemestrina; assembly: GCF_043159975.1. NCBI lineage: Eukaryota > Metazoa > Chordata > Mammalia > Primates > Cercopithecidae > Macaca > Macaca nemestrina. Next base: position 96,270,400 of record NC_092132.1, on the reverse strand, counting down.
CACATACGTAATAAAAAGCTATCGGATTTTCCCTAGGATTAATACTTTCTAAAGAGCCAGATTTCTCAAAAGGCACAAGAATTTACTACTTTAAGCTCAGAAACCTAAAAACAAAATTAGCAAACAAATCACCATACTTTATCTTGCGGTAAATTTTTCAAAAACGTATTTCATATTATTCTGACTTCTTAAACCAAAGAAAGGTTTAAAATATTTTGTCATTATAAAAATGTGAATTATTATGTTTTGATTTTAAACATTGAAAAACTTCAAATATTACTAGAATTAAGTGACAAAAAGTCCACATAGGACCAGACCAAGCCCTTGTAGCACTTTTATAATAAAGTATGTGATTTTGATTTTTCCTATTGTTTTCATACTTTCTTATTTCTCAGTCTATTTCTAAGAGGCAAGCTGGCTGTAAGGGTGAGGGGCAAGTGTATGCACTGTATTGCTAGCAGGCGTTGCAAAAGTGTGGCATAATTTCTGGACAATGAGAGTGTCTTGCCTTTGCGATGTGCTGCGTAAGTAGAGCGGACGCCTAGGATGGCCCTTCCCATGACCTGGGCATCAGAACTGCTTCAGAGTCCAAGGAGAGGCCCTAGGTCACCAGCTATTGTGTGTGGAGGATCATCCTCAAAAACATTTTTTTCTCTCTTTTAAATAAAATTGATATTTTAAAATTGTTACTCTATAGGGAGACACAACTATATCAAATAGTTATCATCCGATTATTGACTCTGTGAGCATTGAATGAGTATAAAAACACTTCAGAATAAAAGCAAATATAAAACAGCCTGGGGAATACCTTAAACTTGGAATGAAAACCCAGCAGCTATTTGGAGGCTTATCAGTATGGAAGAGAGCTTAAAATAAAATTGTTCTCAACAAATAGCACAGAGCTTTAGATGCAATTGACTCTTAAAAGTATTTGAATGAACTTGGAGATCATATCCTATATCAAGGAGCAACTCTAAGATAATCAACAGAAGTTTTAAAAGATGGAAATTTTGGTTCAATAAAATAAGAACATTCTAATGATGAAAGTTGTCATTGTAATAGACCCCTCGGGAGCTGGGCACTGTTCTCATGGTCTTGCAGCATTAATTTGATCTCAAACCCCATGGGCAAGACCTCAGTAAATGTCTATATCAAAGGGGTAGCTAGAGGAAGAAGAAGGGGAAATAGGGTAGGGAAAGAACGTGCAGAGGAACAGGAGAAATACCTGCAGGCATGGCGAAACTGAGTCACAGAAAGGTTAAAGCAATCACATGGGTGGAAAGTCATAGGGCCGGGGTTTGAACCTAGGAAGGCTAAATCCAAAGCCCACAATCTCAACCTCTAAGCTATGATGCCACTCAACTATGAGTTTATACTGAATGTTCTAAAACAAACTCTCACATTGTAAACCCAGGTATGGGAAATATTTACCAAAACTGGCCCAATTTTCAAAAATAAACAAGTTTTTTTCTCCTGCAGTTTACGGTTCACAGGACGTGGCCTCCTTTTTGCACAGCCCAGGAGGTGCGCTGGGGTTAGGATCAGCATGCCCCAGGCAGTTCCCTGTGATGACGGTGCTGCCTTGCTTTCTGAAAGCCTCCTTCTGGCTCTGCTTTGGGTTTGTAATTAGGAGGGGCCACATGAAAAATAAAGCCTAGAGCTGTTATGGTCATGGGTGGTGACTGGTAATGAGACCTAGAAAACCCTCTAGCAAGACTGCCTTCCATACAGTGGGAAATAATGTTTTTATATAAAGCACTCAGCCTAAAGTGTCTGTGTGTGTGTGTGTTTCACATCCATTTGTTCATGCAAACATTATTTCTTTGCTTTCAAAATAAGGACATTTGCATATGTGACCCCCTTTTCTTGGAAGGCTCTTCTTCAACATTTCTCCTTTCCTTTAGTTTAGGGGCACCTAGAGTGAGAGGCCTTCCCTCTCTGTCATTCTCTCACACTTTTACTTGTTTCTTTATTGAGTTGATTTTTTTTCAGGCTTCTGTTTGCTTGTTTTCATCTCTCTCCCCATAAGAATGGAAGTTCTAGGAGGCCAGAGTTCACTCTGTCTTGTTTCCATTGTATCCCCAGCACCTGACGCACAGTCTGGTACACTGTACACCAGGGGTCCCCAGCCCTCAGGCAGTGGACGGGTGCCAGTCTGCAGCCTTGTTAAGAAAGGAGCCACACAGCAGGAGGTACTGCCTGAGCTCCATCTCCTGTCAGATCAGCGGGGGCATTAGATTCTCCTAGGAGTGCAAACTCTGTTGTGAACTGTGCATGTGAGGGATGTAGGCTGAGCACTCCTTATGAGAATCGAACTAATGCCTGATGATCTGAGGTGGAACAGTTTCATCCCGGAACCAACTGCTGCCACATCGGTCAAAAAACTCTTCCATTCAACTAGTCCTTGGAGCCAAAAAGGTTGGGGACTGGGGACTGCTGCTGCAGAGGATAAATACATGCTTGTAAATGGATTTAAAAAGTTTGTTGAATACTACTACACATCATTTGGCAAAGAAAGAAATTAAAAGGATGGCTCTTTTTCTATGAAAACTTACAGTGTAATTCTAAGTGAAGTTACAATGCCATATGACAGTGATATGTGATATGTGCCGGGAACAAAATGGACAATGTTTGACAAACATTGTTTGTCTGGGGGAGTCAGAGAAAAATAACTTGAGTGATGCCCCACTTCAGGAGGATGCTTCTTTGAGTAATATCTGAGGCATTTTCCGTGGCCAAAATGTAGAGCATTGAGAGAGAGAAATCATTTCTACCTGTCCGGCAGACACAAGTGGTTTTGTCTTGCCGCATACCCATGCATCCATGGATCTATTAACAGCTTCTGAGGTGTAGCCAGAGATATAATAACATATGACAGTGGCTCTATGTATTCATTTACATTCATCAGATTTGCAGAAAGAAAAACTGAGAATTCTCTGCAATCAATATGAAGCCCAGTGCCGAAGACCTGATCATGTTAATGCACATAACTTTGGAAAGTAGAGGAGGTGTGATAGACTCTTCTAAGAGTTTTAGTAAGTCCCAAATAGGATAAGGCAAGAATGAGTAACTCATTTCATACTTTTAGTAGGTTACAGCATGCAGATAGTGATACATTTAACTAAGTAACTATATATAGTTTATACTATGGGCTTAATCATTTTAGAAGAGTCTTATTTTAAAATTACCTGCAATTTGAGCTATGAAGTGCAGGTTGGTTGGTGCAGTTGGATGAACCGCTCCCTACAACTGGGCTTGGAGAGGCCAGCGCCTACCTGGTGGGAAGTGATATTTTTCCTGACTATTTGGGACAGTCAGGGTGGGGGGCAGTTGGGCTGTAGAAGGCTGTCTGCCTTCAATGTCTGTGAAATTGCTTCTAAGGAGAGTGAGAATCCTTTGGCATGTAGCAAAATCTTTACATTGCAAAGAACATAGAGTCACTGGAAATTTAAAAGCCACTTCTAGAACACTAGAAATGAGCAAAAGAGAACTGCTGAGTTGCAGATTTTTGTTTTTGAGTTGAGGATATCTGGAAATTGTCAAGATAAGCCAAACACTCTCGGGCCTTCTGACCTTCATCTTCCCACGGCAGCCAATCAGACCTCAGAGTGCCCTGTGAGCTTCTGTAAGCTACTAAGAAACCACCTAGGAGCTGCCCACTTCCTCACCCAAATAAGCCTGCTTGCTCTTTTCATCTTCCTAGATACTTAGCCTATTTTGCTTAATAAACAAATAGAGAATACGGTGATACCATGATTCTGATTCCACAAGCCACATGTAAAACCTACTAATCTTAAATTGTATACTTGTTAACTCTGTGCGTGCCCCAGCATTGTGCTAAGGTGTATTTACAAATTTGCTGATCTGGAGGGGATTAAATACACTGAAGTAGGATCTAAGTGCTAATAATCTAATTCAGGAGAAGATTTATATAGCGCCAAGGAAACAACTGGAGCCCGATGCTGGGTAGGCCCTATGTCACTGTCTAAGATGCAAACAGCAGCTGGGCATAAGGAGGGACTCCGGCTGGAGAGGCCACTGCTCATAAGCTTCCTCCCGGAGCTCTGTCCAGGCACCAACCACCAGCGAGACGTGGATCATCCTCCCCTGCGTGCGCTGGCCCCACCCTATATTTCATTCTTGATTCTCTTTACTCCCTACGTTTATTCCGTGATAAACGGAGACGATTTATTGTTCAATACATTTGCTTGTGTGATCCTATTGCAAAACTTTTGCCATTGCATGTTTGTTGTGTTTTATGTATGACATTTCATGCCTTCAAGTACTCTATGGTACAAACAGAAAGAACACATTCAATTTTTAAGAATAGAAATCAGGCTCAGATGGTTCCTCCGGGTTCTGCCCAGTCCACACAGCTGGTAAGTAACCAAGATGGGTGAGGCCCCAGAGCTTCTCATGTCTGTCCCAGTCATCCACATGGACCTGCCTCCTACCCTCAACTTGAGTAATTATATATTTTCTTCAAGACATAAATCAAATTCCAGCTCCTCTATGAAGACTTTTCTATGGCTTCTGACGGTGGTTATAAACTCCAATTTGTATCTCTGTTGTAAGCCTTTCCTGCTAAGAGGTCTTGGACAGGTCACTTTTCTGATCTGAGATGTAGTTTGTCATCTGCTAAATAGAGTAAATAAGCTGAATCAACACAATCTTAGTACTGAATGGACACTTGTTATCACAGGCAGATAGTCATAAAACGATGGTCATAAAATCCATGTCCCAACTTGCATTTCCAAAATAGTCATATTAAAGTTTCCAAGATCCAAGTCACAGAAATGGAATTTATTTTATTTATTTTTTATTTTATTGTTATTATTATTATTATTTTGAGATGGAGTCTTGCTCTGTCATCCAGGCTGGAGTGCAGTGGTGTGATCTCGGCTCACTGCAAGCTCCGCCTCCCAGGTTCACACCATTCTCCTGCCTCAGCCTCCGGAGTAGCTGGGACTACAGGCACCCTCCACCACGCCCGGCTAATTTTTTGTATTTTTTTTTGTTGTTGTTGAGACAGAGTCTCGCTTTGTCGCCCAGACTGGAGTGCAGTGGCCGGATCTCAGCTCACTGCAAGCTCCGCCTCCCGGGTTCACGCCATTCTCCCGCCTCAGCCTCCCGAGTAGCTGGGACTACAGACGCCCGCCACCTCGCCCGGCTAGGTTTTTGTATTTTTTAGTAGAGACGGGGTTTCACCGTGTTAGTCAGGATGGTCTCGATTTCCTGGGCTCGTGATCTGCCCACCTCGGCCTCCTAAAGTGCTGGGATTACAGGCGTGAGCCACTGCGCCCCGCCTATTTTTTTAAGTATTAAAAAAAAAAAAAAAAAAATTGGAAATAATGTGAAAGTTGGTAGCACAGTTAACCCTTGAACTACACAGGTTTGAATGGCTAGGGTCCACTTAGATGCGGCTGAAACGAACACACAGTATTAGTCGGATGTGAAACCTTGGATATGGAGGGAAGAACTATCTCATCTGCTGGTTCGGGAGGGCCGACTGCGGAACCCGAATATGTATAGAGTTTGGTAACTGCGGACATCCTGGAACGAATCCCTTGCAGATAAAGAAGGATGACTGTAAGTAATTTGTACAAAGTTTCGAAAATGAGATTTATCCTTTTTTGTTTTTTGCCCATGGTCACAAACTTTGGTGGGCCTCCATTGATAACAAAATAAACTGTTAAAAAACAACAACAACAACAACAACAACAAAACACAAAATAAACTGTTAATATTTTATGAATACTTTTAAGATCTTTTGTTATTTGAACCCCAAAACTATTTTTCTCATTTTTCCTCATTCTGTCTCCACTACATATAATAAATCTTTCACACGACAGTAATCACTCCTACCAAACACTCACACTTTCTCCCATCTCTGCCTTTTAATACTGTATTATCACCCTTGGAATATTTGTGTATCAGCCCATTGACATCCAATCATATATTTCAAAGTTTTACCCAATTTTTAACCCTAGACCATTCTTTTAGCAAAATTAACTTCAGTCCTTCTGTGCTCTAAAAGTGCCTGTCTTCCACCTTGATTAGATCTCCTCTCAATTTAAATAATGGGAGCCTGTGTAAACCAGCAAAATCAAAAACGGAGACTTCATTGTAAAAGCACTGGTGTCTTAGTCAATGCAGCCAGATGGTAGGTAAGGGCTAGAAGAAGGAAGCCACAGGAGTCAAGGCCTCCTGGTGTGCTTCCCCCTCTCTCCTGCCTACTTCCTGTGTCTGTTTGCAGTGTCCACCATACCATGGACACGCAGCAGCTGGCCATGCTGGCACTCCTGTTGTCACATTCAAGTAACCCACTCAAACTTGAGTCTGAAATCTCTTAGTTATAACTTCAAATTCCCAGGGAGAGACCTTTTCTTTGCACAATGGGGTCAAATCTATTCAGATATTATATAAATTTCCTATGGACTGAGAGAGGGACAGTTATTGTTGGTAAGGACTGACAAGCTATCCAAAAATTTTCCAGTGGAAATCTCCAAAGGAAATATCATTTGCTTTTCTTCATTCAAAGAGAACATCACATGCTATATTCTTTGCAACAGTGATATTCTTCTATTTAGAATAATATTTTCTAGTTTCTGGAATGCCAGTACTGAAAAGCAGAATGCTGAGAGAGGTTAACTATAAAATAACTTTAAAAAAAGACCTTTTAGTGCTTTTCATTGCTGCCGTTATCATTGTTATCTTTATCATTGTCATTATCACCATCCCTAATAGTCATGGATACTTTGCTTTGACCTGGTTTCAGACACACAGCCACTTGTGCCATAGGAATAAGAAGAGTACATTTAATAAATGTACAAAGTTTCTGTTAGCCCCAGTAACTAAATAAGAATGAGTAAAGATATATTTTTGATCTGTGTCCCCACCCAGAAGCCTCCCAGAGGCAGAACCGCTATGCTTCCTGTGCAACCTGCAGAACCCTGAGCCAAGCAATCCTCTTTTCTCTATAAATTACTCAATCTCAGGTGTTTCTTTATAGCAATGCAAGAATGGCCTAATACAAGTAACTTTTGAAATGTTAGAAATTGTAGATGTTTTTAAAGGCATAAATGTGATGCTGAGGAAAACAGCTAATCTTTTTTAACTTTGAAGATTCCTTGAGAGAAATTGTTGATGCGAACTTTTTTTTTTTGTATTATTAACTTTTCCCTGAAATAAAGCATGATTGATACTCCCTCTTCTGAATTCTGGGTTGGTCTTTCTTTCTTTCTTTCTTTCTTTCTTTCTTTCTTTCTTTCTTTCTTTCTTTCTTTCTTTCTTTCTTTCTTTCCTTCTTTCTTTCTTTCTTCTTTCTCTCTCTCTCTCTCTCTCTTTTTTTTTTGATGGAGATTCACTTTTGTCACCCAGGCTGGAGTGCAATGGTGTGATCTCGGTTCACCACAACCTCTTCCTCTTCGGTTCAAGCGACTCTCCTGCCTCAGCCTCCCAAGTAGCTGTGATTACAGGTGCCTGCCATCACTCCCAGCTAATTTTTGTATTTTTAGTAGAGACGGGGTTTTGCTGTGTTGACAAGGCTGGTCTCGAACTCCTAACCTCAGATGATCCGCCTGCCTCGGCCTCCCAGAGTACTGGGATTACAGGCATGAGCCACTGCTCCTGGTCTGGGTCATTTTTTCAAAGTGAGATTATTTGGGAGGTCAACCATGTTCACATCAATGCTTTTTACACCAATACTTGTTGCAGGTGGGAATACCTCATTCCTGTCTCAAGTGAATATTTATTTTATCATCCTGTTCCTAAATTATGAATCAGGTGCTTAAGCAGGAACTGAATTATTAAGCAGCAGTAATTTCTTTAAGTTACATAGAAGCAAGGCTGAAAGCATTCTTCAAAAAATTATGCAAGTAATTATATTGTTGTCCTAGAGTATGTAGTGTATCTAGGTTCCACACAAAGCAACGTGACACTTAGGGAAGACATTGTGACATATTTCACAGTGTGTTTGTAACTTTAAATTATAAATATGAAAAGCTTCTCATTCAAAATAAGAGCTGACCACAGAATTTATATTGGTGACGGAGCAAGAATCTTCCTTAAAAAGGGGCAGCTAAAATTGCTGAGAATCAATCTGGATATCAGCCTCATCATGGGTTGAGAAGAATTAGACTGTTAATGCTGCTACTTCTACTAATGGTTCCTATGATTTATAAACTTACACCACATTCCATGCTGCATATAAATGCTTTAAATATATTGTTTCTAATGCTTTTATTAGTCTTGCAAGAGGCTCCATTAATCTTTATTTTACAAAAAGGAAAATAGAGGCTTGGAAAGTCTTAATGAGTTGCCCAATGTCATTAATTAAGTGTGGAATAGGAGCTGTGAGTCGAACCACACCTCTGTATGTCCTAGTCTGTGGGTTCCCAAGGGCAAAGTGACACAACATCACATACCATTTTTACATACAGCCCTCCACCCAGTGACCACAGGTAAATGAATTGGCTGGTCCTACAGCCCACATTGACTTGGGTTCCACCTCCTCTAGCAGAATTGAATTGTACATCAGATGGCTCAGTTTGACATGCAATGACTACCTACAGGTGCTAGGAAAAGCTAGCAATTTCAAACCTGTGTCCCTGCTTTGTACAAGTCACCTGAATGTGCTACAGATGATCCTGTCTTCCACCTAGGTAGTGACTGCATGCGCGTTTTCTTATTGTGGTTTGAGCAGGACTGAGACTGAAACACAGCATTCGAAATAAATGGCCTGTTACTATTTAAGAATAACTGGAGTATTTAGCATTCATGCATTTTCAGAATTGTTAGGGATTAGTTATAGTGACATAAAATTTCTGGGAGTTTTATGAATAAGAAGCGAATTGAAACTTCATTGTTCACTTCCTTTGTATTTTTCACAGAATTTGTCCTTTATGAATCATTATCACAAACCGACTGATGTATACATTCATCTTACATTATTGAGAATTTTGCTAATCTTTTATAGGCTTTTATAGTGTCACTGTTGTAAGAGCATTCTATGTGGAGATTTTGTTTTGAAATTCATCTCTTATTTATTCCGCAGGTGTCTACTGAATATCTAATTTGTGTCAGCACCATAGTTGAGACTGAGGGGAACAGACACTCTCAGAATCCACTTATGACAGCTCCAAATATCTATGCTCAGCTTTGTCTCTTCTCCACTAGTCTCTGTGGAAGATATCTCCTCTCACTTTAAGGCTAATCCTTCCATGGGTAGCTCCTATCGGTTGTAACAGTCTTCCTCTCCCCAGTTTGTTCTATTCCCCCCAAGTTCTACTCTTTCCTTTCTCCCATCTGTTCAACCCCTTATTACTACTGCAATTCCCAATGTCCAGGCTACAAAATGGTCTGCCATCTTTCCCATTCTCAAGCCCACATAAACACACACCAGAATTGTTTCTCTGTAGTTCATTGCTGTATGCCCATAGCTTCTCAATAATTATGTATTGAGTTTAATGAATGGATAACATAAGGCAACATAAAGGTAGGAAAATGTCTTATCCAGAGAAATTTTTTTAATTTTTATTTTTATGACTGGGGTACATATGCAGGATGTGCAAGTTTGTTACATAGGTAAATGCGGGCCATGGTGATTTGCTGCACCTGTCCACCCATCACCTAGGTATTAAGCCCTGCATGTATTAGCTGTTTTTCCTAAAACTCTCCCCTCCCCATATCCCACCCTCCCCAACAGGCCCCAGTGTATATTGTTCCCTTCCTTGTGTCCATATGATCTCATTGTTCAATTCCCACTTATAAGTGAAAACATGCCGTGTTTGGCTTTCTGTTCTGCATTAGTTTGCTGGGGATAATGGCGTCCAGCTCCATCTATGTCCTTGCAAAGGACATGATCTCATTCCTTTTTATGGCTGCATAGTATTCCATAGTATATTTGTACCACATTTTCTTTATCCCGTCTATCATTGATCGGCATTTTGGTTGATTCCATGTCCTTGCTATTGTGAATAGTGCTACAATGAACATATGTGCATGTATTGATTGCTGGGTCAAATGGTATTTCTGGCTCTAGATCTTTGAAGAATCACCATACCATCTTCGATAATGGTTGAACTAATTTACATTCCCACCAACAGTGTGAAGGCGTTCCTATTTTTCCACAAACTGGCCAGCATCTGCTGTTTCTTGACTTTTAATGATGGCCATTCTGACTGGCATGAGATGGTATCTCACTGTGGTTTTCATTTGCATTTCTCTAGTGATCAATGATGTTGAGCTTTTTTTCATATGTTTGTTGGCTGCACGAATGTCTTCTTTGAGTATCATGAGGGTGACACGCAACCTGCAGATAGGGAGAAAATTTTTGCAATCTATCTATTTGACAAAGGTCTAATATCCAGAATCTACCAGGAACTCAAACAAATTTACAAGAAAAAAACAAATGACCCTATTAAAAAGTAGGTGAAGAACATGAACAGAGGAAAATATTTTATAAATTTATGGGCAACATTTTGGTCTAGTCTCTAACAAGTAGCCATTTATTTGATAATTTAAAATGTTATTACTTAAAAATGCACTTTCATAAATTTTGTTTAAGGTAGATTGATCACTTGACCTCTTCGAGAACAGTCTCTTGTCTAATTTGGTTTTATGTCCTTATTTTCTAAGTGCTTTCTTATCATGGAGTAGGCATTCAACAAATATTACTCAAGTAAATTACATTTGGATTATTCACTTTTAAATATTCTCTTTGATATGACATTATAAGCCCAAATGATGAAAAATTATTCAAGTTCGCCCAGGTATTCTGTGACTGGAATTTCTGTGTAAATCCAGTTGTTACACCTTTCTTCCAATAAATCATAACCAAATGTCTTTAAGAGTGAGCTGCTGTCTGCACCCAAGGGGCTACCACATCACCAGGAAAGTCATACTGTATCACAGTCTTTTGTCTTTGTGCCCTTGAGTCTACTTGGAATGTCAGGGTTTCAGGCCTGGCTAAGATCCATCGCAACTCCATTCTTTCCTTCATGTCCTCAGTGCCTGGACTTTGCCGAGTCTTATTTATAGCAGCCCTGTAGGATATACATGCAAACATATATAACCAGTTACTTGAAGTCCATGCCTACAAAGGACCATTTTCAGGAGGTCCTTGTGAGAAGTTGAGATCTTCTTAGAAAACATGAGTATACATGTTTTTCCTAGACAATGTTAATGTCTCTCATTCAGACTGCTGCTCTGGAAGACTCTGTCCAGGACCGTCCTATGTTTGCTTTCCCCTACTATAGGCTAGTTTTCTTTCATTTATGCCCTGAAATATGAGCCAGAATTCTCTCTTTTTTCCTACAGTGTGGATCATGGGAGCTCTTTTACAGAGCAGATATTACTCCAGCAGCTTTACAAACGTAGTCGTCATGTCTACACTACAAGGTGGGCATTTGTGTCCACATTTATACAGATAAGTAAATAAGATTATGAAAGCTTAAATTACTAAAAAGTGCTAGAACTGAGATTCACACGCCTTAAATAGCTACGTATTTCTATAACAGTTATTTTTAATTAATAGCATATTTATTGTGTCAGAATAATAAAAGCAATTTGAATGAAAAATCAATGAACTCTATCAAACATGTCTAATTTAATTATTGGGTTCTATATCCTTGATTCCCAGGAGAAGAGCTGTATAAAAAGTAGGGATTTATGAGCTGTTTAGAAAAAATGTAGTGAAAACAATTAGGTATAACACTCATATAACATTTGTTTTAATTCCATTACTTTGCTAAAAGTTATGTTAATTATAGAGAAAGGAAATATGCTAATTATAGAGAAAGGAATTATAGAGAAAGGAAAAAGGGTGTAGGCAAAGGTCAAGGAAAGGAAGATGGGAAGGACGGCTGGGCAGAGCAAGAAGTTGTGCTGTGAAGTTAGCTCAGTGGAGGCCTCAGCCAGTGTCCTGGGAGTTCTGAGGGTGGGAAGACTCTCAAGATTATCCCTAGTTGGGGTGGGAGGGTGGGAGTTTACATACCCAGTTTGATTAGCGATTGGATGTGACCACACCAGAAGGGGCCTGGGCCTGGGCCTGGCCATGGCTGCCGTAACTCTCCTTAGCTGGGCCATCCCTGTGGAGTGAATGACTAAGGCTGTTCTGCTAGGAGAACTCCAGGCACCTGTGAGAGAAAGTCGTCCATTTCCAAAGGGAGGTCATCACAGCACCTACTGTGGAAGATTATGGGGTAATATGAAAAACACAAGAAATGAGACAGAAAACAACATAGTTGCTTTCATTAAAGCTATGTCGAAACTTGTGTTCTTATGCGTCAACTGCGAGGCAACACAAAGGGATTGGTGAAGCTGAAACTTATTTCTTTGTACTATTTTCATAATTATATGTAAGAGAGTTTAATTTATATGTAACATAGACTAGTCTGAAAGTTTTATCTATAGTCTTTATTCATTTAAGGAGTTTGCTTTCTATTCCTAGATTCTAATAGATTTTTCTTATGATTGGGTATTGAATTTCATTGCACGATTCTGAGATTATTACACAATTTCTCCTCTTTTTTGTCTGTTTATGAGATGAGCTATTATTGATTGAGTTTCTTATTTTAAATCACCCTTGCTTTAAAGAACCTATTTAGTCAGTAGATCGTATCATTTAATATATTGTAGAGATTAATTTGCTAATCAGTTTAGGATATTTATATCAATGCTCATGGAAGGGTTTGATTTGTAAATTTTCCTTTCTTGTCCTTTTCAGGGATATGCTGACCTCATACAAAGTTTACAAATGTGTTCCTATTTTCATTCTTATCTGTAGAGTTTGTGTGAGGTCAATGCTATTTCTTCCTTTAATATTTAAAAGAATTCACTAGTCAGACCATTTAGGACTAAAGTTCTTTTGAGGAAAGGATTAGAAGAATAGTTGATAATAGAAGTATTAAAATTTTTTATTTCTCCTTCTGTTAGTTTTGATCAATTATGTTTTTTTCATAGAATATAAATGCCAAATTATTGGCATACAGTCTATCAAAATGTTATGATCTATCCAAATATCTGTAGGTCTGCAGTGATATTTGCTTTTTCAGTCATTGTATTGATAGTTTCCTGACTCATTTTTAAAAATCAATTTTGCTAGAAATTTATAAATGTTACTGATTATTCCAAATAATCAACATTTGGCTTTTGTGATGCTTGTTTTATATTCTCTAAAATACACTTGTTTTATATTCTCAAAACTCTGTTCTTATCTTCATTAGTATTCTTTTCTACTTTGTGTTAGGTTTGCTGGTTTTTTAGCTTAGTTTTTAATATAAACTTTTATATTATTTATTTTCAGCCTTTCTTTTTTCACAATATATGCATTTAACACCACAAATTTTTCGCTAAAGTGTTGCTTTAGTTGTTTGCAACAAATTTTGATGTTTTGGTGTAATTATAATTCAGTTGAAATATTTCTAGCTTCTGTTATGTGTCATAGATTATTGTTGTGATTTATAAATTACTGAGAAATGTGTTGCTTACTATTTAACAAGTTTGCTATTTTTATAGTTCTATTTTTATTATTAGTGCTTGGCTTCTTTCTACTCAGGGAACATACTCTAATGAAGTCTATCCTTTGATAGTTATTGAGGCTTTCTTTATAGTCCAGCATATGGCCATTTTGTTAATATTCAGTATGTAGATCAAAAGACTACAAATTCTATAATAGTTACATTGTTCTGTATAGATAAATGAGGTGAAATCTCTTAATTGTATATTCATAGCAATGTTACATAATTTCTTGATGCATCAATTTCTTAACTGTGTTACTCAGATTTTCTATATCAATGAAGATCAGTCTTCCTGTTCACTTATTTTCTCGATTATTTCAAGACATATTAAAATCTCCCAAAATGATCACATACTTGTCCCTGTTCCCTTGAATTCCCTAATTTTTGCTGTATTTATTTTGAAACTATATTATGTAGATTTAGAATTATTATATCTACTTATCTGAAGCTATGTTATAGAGATTTAGAATAGTATAACTATTTAGAATAATATAGCTTTATTTACCTTTATGGTTTAGAAGAGTCTTCATCTCTAGAAAGTCTTCTTACCTTTAAGCACACTTTTTATTATATTAGAATAGTGACATAAGCTTTTGAAAAGTATTTTTATTGTTTGCCATTATTTTAGTTTTAAACTTTTTTTTATTTAAAGCCTGTCTCACACATGTATAATTGAGTTAAAGATTTAATATTTTTTATGGCATTACATTGTTTGGGCTTCCTGAGAAGAAGACCATGAGACAAGGATTTTGATATACAGAGTTTATTCAGTGATTATCTTATGCTTCACTGACATGCTTCACTGCATTTTAGTTGGCAAATTAGATAGGGAAGGAGAGGAAGCCACTGTTGGTAATTTGAGCTTAATCTGACCAGGGTCGATGACAGACAGCACAGAAGGCACACCTCATACATAATTTCCACACTCCAAAAAGTGAAGTGTTTAGGCTGTTCATTTTCTAACTCTGAGGAGTCTGGCTGAAGGTTATTCCTGAGAGACACACAGGTGTAGAGTAGGATGCTATAGCCAAAGAATGCCTCCAGCCAAACATGCACAGGGGAAGGAGAGTAGAGACTGGACCATTATAAAAGAAACAGTAAAAGCTGATTGATATGGGCAGATAATTACCACTAGCAGCTATATTCAGTCTGACAATGTTTGTCTTTAGTTAAATTACTTAGAACATTTATATGCTTAGTGTAAATATGTATGCATATAAATTAGTTAAAATTCGCCATATAATGAATTGGGTTTTATTTTACTGATTGTGTTTCTTTCCCACTCTGATATTGCCTTTATGGATTAATCAGATTTTGTTTTTTTGCATTTTCCCCTTGTATTAACTTGTAGTATTTTCTTTTACTCATCTATTCATAATTACCATAGGGAGTAGGATTATATCATGTAACCTTGCCTTGTTAATAGATAATAAAATTATGTTATTATTTCTCAAATAATGTCACAACTTTAGAACATGTTAATGGCATTAATTTCCTCCTAACTTTTACTTAATTGACATTATGCATTTAAATGTTACATATTTTTTCTTACACTGTATACAAAAATCAACTGAATATAGACTTATGTAAGATCTGACACTCTAAAACTTTTAGAAAAATGTTTAGTAGAAAAATTCTATGACATTGGTCTGGGCAATCATATTTTTGGATCTGACCTTGAAAGCAAAAATATACAAATGGGATTACACCAAGCTAAAAAGCTTCTTCACAGCAAAGGTAACAGTGAACAGAATGAAGAGACAACCTCCAGCACAAGAGAAAATATGTGCAAACCATACATATAATAAGGCGGTCATATTCAAAATCTATAAGGATCTCACAGGACTCCGTAGCAAGAAAACAAATAACACAATTAAAAATTGAGCAAAGAACCGGAAAAGAGAATTCTCAAAAGAAGACATACATATAGCCAACAGGTATATGAAAAATTGATCAACATTACTAATCATTAGGAAAGTGCAAATTAAAACCACAATGAGGTTTCACCTCACAGCTTTTAAATGGTTACTATAAAAAAAAGGATAAGTGTTGGTGAGGATATGGACAAAAATGAACTCTTGCACACTATTGGTGGGCATGTACATTAGTAGAGCTATTATGGAAAACAGTAAAGAGGTTTCTCAAAAAATTAAAAATAGAACTATCATATGACCCAGCAATCACACTTTTGGGTGTATATCCAAAGAAAGCAAAAATAGTACATCAGAAAGATGTTTGCACTCCCATGTTTATTGCAGCATTATTCACAATAGCCAAAATACGGAATCAACCTATGGGTCCATCAACAAATGTATGGATTAAGAAAATGTGCTATATGTGCACAATGGAACCCTTAAAAAAAAAAAAGGAAATCCCATGATTTGCAACAAGATAAATAAACCTGTATGACTTTCTGCTAAGTGAAATGAGTCAGTTACAGAAATACACACACTATAATCTCACTCATGTGTGGAATGTAAAAAGTCAAACTCACAGAGGCAGAGAATGGTGGTTACCAAGAGCTTCAAAGTGAGGTGGGGATTGGGAAGATGTTGGTTAAAGATACAAAATTTCAGTTACATAGGAGCAATAAATACAAGAGAACTATTGTACAACAAAGTGACCATAGTAACAATATATTGTAAATTTGAAAATTGCTAAGAGAATAGATTTTAAGTGTTGTCACCACACACACACACACATAATGTTAGGGAGCCAGATGCAGTGGCTTGCGCCTGTAATTTAAGCTCCTCAGGAGGTTGAGGTGGGAGGATCTTTTGAGCCCAGGAGGTCAAGGCTGCTGTGAGCTATGATCCAGCCCAGTAAATATGTGAGGTAATGCATATGTTAATTACCTCTATTCAGGCATTCCATAAGGTACATATATGTTGCAAAACATCATGTAGTATAACATAAATATATACAATTATTATTTGTTAACTGAAGAGAATAAAAAAACACTAATTTGACATAATTTTAAGTCTCATGACTTTAAGTCTCATGCTATTATTGCCTTATAAGTAAATATTTAGTTAATTTTTATTTAAATTTACTCACACATTTACCCACTATATTCCTCATTCTTAACTTCTGAAATTTCTTCTTTTAATCTGGAGTTATATTCCATATGCATAAAATATTCTCCTTGATAGTTCTTTAAAGTCAGATTTAGTTTTCTCAATTTTGTT
The DNA here is from genome assembly GCF_043159975.1 of Macaca nemestrina. NCBI lineage: Eukaryota > Metazoa > Chordata > Mammalia > Primates > Cercopithecidae > Macaca > Macaca nemestrina. Next base: position 96,253,692 of record NC_092132.1, on the reverse strand, counting down.
TGTCTAAAAATAAATTTTTTTCACATTCATTGTTGCAGGATATTTTTATAAGGCATCCATTTCCCAGTTGAGATATTCTCTGACAACTTTCAGGATATCATTATGTTGTCTCCTGGCTCATCAACTGAGAAGTCAGCTGCCAGTCTTATTGTTGCTTCTGTAAAGGAATGTGTTTTTCACATCTGGCTGTGGCACTTACTCAAGGTAAGGACCTATGTGAAGAAAGGCATGCACTTATTACATAACATAATGCTAACTACTTCTCTGATCCAGATATCTTGTTTGAGCATTCAGAATGAAATTAATAAGGTTGAACATTCAAAACCTAATAGTCATCCTCTCCTTTCCTTCTGGGACTCACAATAAACCTATATTACACTTATAGCTGCATCCTACATATCTCTAATATTCTTTTTGCATCCTTTATTGTGTTTTTCTCTGTGTCTCAATTCGTCATTTCTAATGACCCATCTTCCACTTCTCAAATCCTATTTTCTGCTGTGTCTAATCTGCTGTAAGAACACTTTAGTTATTTCTTATCTTCATATATCATTATATTTTTTAAATTTTGGAATTTCAACTTAAAAATAGATTCTAATTAACTGATGAAAATGTGCATCTTTTAATCTATTGTCTACAGATTTTCCTCTATTTTTAAAGTTTGCTTCTCATAGTATTTAAAAGCCATTGGTAGTTCACATTTATAGTTGCATCAAACATAGGCTTATTTTTATTGTCTCTTTTTTATTTTGTTTTCAATCTGTCCTTCTGCCTTTTTTTATAATTAATGCGCTGTTATCCCCCTTAGGGGAAAATCTTTGCTTGTAATGGTGCTGTATTTTTTCTTTTTAATTGATACATAATAATTATATATATTTATGGGTATGTGTGACATTTTAATACATGCATACAATGTGTAATGATCAAATCAGTGTAATTAGGATATACATCACCGTAAACACTTATTTCTTTGTGTTGAAAACATTTCAAATCTTCTCTTTTAGCTATTTTGAATTATACTATAAATTATTATTAATTGTAGTCACCCTACTGAGCTAACACTAAAACTTCTCCCTTCTATCTAACTGTATGTTTTTACCCATTAACCAGCCTCACTTCATTCCTCATCCTCCATTTCCAGCTTCCAATATCCAGCATGAGATCAACTTTTTTAGCTACACATTTGAGTAAGTACATGTGTCCTTCTGTGATGACATGACAAGAACTTGTGTCTATCTGTCTTTCTGTGACTGGATTATTTCACTTAACATAATGATTTCCAGTTCAATCTGTGTTGCTGCAAATGACAGGATTTCATTCTTTTTCAAAAGTGAATAGTATTCCGTTGTTTATATCTACCACATTGCCTTTATTCATTCATTCATTGATGGACACTTAGCTCGATTCCATACCTTGGCTATTGTGAACAGTGCTGCAATAAACATAGGGGTTTACATACCCATTAGTGGGACTACTGGATAGTATAGCCATTCTATTTTTAGGCTTTTTTTTTTCCTTTTAGAAATATCCGTTAAAAAATGACTGTGATAATTTACATTCCCACCAACGGTGTCTAAATAGTTCCCCTTTTCTCTGTATTCTTTCCAGCATGTTTTTTTTTTTTTTTGTATTTTTGATGATAACCATGCTAATTGGGCAAGATGATATCTTCTTGAAGTTTTGATTTCCAGTCTTCTGATAGTTATTGATGTTGAGTATTTTCTCATATACCTGTTGACCATTTGTATGCCTTCTTTTGAGAAATGTCTACACATGTCCTTTGCCCACTTTGTAATGGGATTCTTTGTTTTCTTGCAGTTGAGTTGTTTGAGTTCCTTGTATATTTTGTGTATTACTTCCTTGTTTGATGAATAGTTTACACATATTTTCTCCCATTTTATAGATTGTTTCTTCACTCTGTTGATGGTTTCCTTTGCTGTGCAGAAGCTTTTTAAGTTTAATATAGTCTCATTTGCCTATTTTTTTTTTTTTTAGTTTGCCTGTTTGGTTGCCTTTTGAAACATTAGCCATAAAGTTTTTGTCTAGACCAATGTCTAAGGTATTTTCCCATGTTTTCTTCTAGTGGTTGTATAGTTTCAGGCCTTACCTGTTAGCTTTTAATCCATTTTGAGTTGATTGTTGTATGTGGTGAGAAATAGGGGTCTGTTTTCATTCTTCTGCATAATAAGTTTTCATTGCATGCTGTGCATTACATACAAAAACTTTAGAATGTTATCTTTCTTTAGAGAGAGTTTGCTCTTCCCTAGGTGAGTGTGATAAAGGAGGATGCCATCACCTTTGTCCACTCAGGGATGTGTGCAGTCAAAGCTGGTCTGTATGCTTGATATAAAACAAGTCTGCCTCTTATTTCTGTTGTCCCTCTATAGTTTTAATTAAGAGTCTCATATTTCCTCAAGGTCTCCATTCTTTGTGCTTTCTAACTACATAGATTTTTTCCCTCAAGGCTTCTAGAAATTATGTTGCACAAACTCAGGATAAATGTGGCTGCACAAATCAGATCCCCTCTTGAAGTTTGTTTCCTCTCTCCAGCTTCCTCTGTCTCACCAGCTCTCTATTGATTTTGAATAGACGATTTCATACTTTACCTGGCTGTCCTATGTGTGCTTCATAAGAGTGGTGGTCTCCTACTAACTACTCTGTCCTGACATGGATGTGCAAGCACAGATTTATTTTATGGTTATTATGTTTGCATCATGCCCTTATAGGTATCCATTTAATAATGTGCAATCAGGCAAATTCTACTTGAGTCTGGCAAATAGTTGGCCAGAAGCCATTACTAGTAATAGCAAAAGAATTTCATTTTACATTATCTATAATTAGGTTGCTCTTTAATTAGTTTAGTATGATATTATAATTATATGTGAATTAAATTATTGGTAATAACTTATTTTATTATTTTTAAATTTAAAAAATCACCTCAAATTGTCTTATTTAAGTATATGAACTAGGAAAATCCTAAAAGACAGTTGTGCTCTAGAACTCTTGAATTTAGACCGTCTATAATCAGGTAAATAACATCAGTAAAGAAACACTGCCTAAATGATACCTGATAGAAATGTACTGATGTGGAGAAGAGAAGTGGAAAATTGAAGGGGAAGCTTTCTTTTTTAATAAGAAGATAATAAAATTGGAATAAGAAACAACAGAATGGGGAGTATTTTATAATACTGAAGAGAATAGAAATGTGTTGCATTGGAGAAGATATTTTAAGATCAGAAGTGAACATATTAAGTGTTTCGTTAGAAGGTTTTAAAGCATAATTATGGCCAGGTGTGATGGCTAAAGCATGTAATCCCAGCACTTTGGGAGACCAAGGCAGGAAGATCAACTGAGGTCAGGAGTTCGAGACTAGCCTGGCCAACATGGTGAAACCTTGTCTCTACTAAAAGTACAAAAATTAGCCGGGCGTGGTAGCACATGCCTGTAATCTGGGATAGTTGGGAAGCTGAGGCAGGAGAATCGCTTGAACCCAGGAGGTAGAGGTTACAGTGAGCCAAGATCACGCCACTGCACTCCAGCCTGGGCAACAGAGCAAGACTCCATCTCAAAAAAAAAGTGTAATTGTATAAATTTTGCAAGGTTAGAAATATCCCATATGATTAAGGTATAATCTACTAAGTCAGTAAATTTAAGAGAGTCCCAACTTGCCACAATATGGGGCTTCTACCTCATTATATGGTGTTAGAATGAGGAAATGCACATAGGCTATAATTAGGGAAAAAGCGACCTGAGGAGAAGTTGGAGAAACGTTTACATGTGGTAAATGATGATACCGAAAGAGAACAGACATATGTATATTAATTAAACAGTTTAGTTTTGAGCCCTTCAGTGCTGGAATTTTCTGAATAATGGAGATGTGTTGTCTTCCTCACTCTTGTATTTACAGTTTATGCAAATAAACTATGTGTTTGTAAATCAACATTTCTTACCAGTTCAACATGATGTCCTTACCTCTTGAAGGGAAACTTGAATTGGAAGAGAAAATTATAATTGCTAGAGACAGCAGTGGTTATTTTAATAATCCCTTTCTGTGATGGATGCTACTCTATTATGTACATTAAATAATTGTCTCCTCACAACAACCCTAGGCATCTGTGTTACAGATGAGGAGACAGAAGCATAGAAAGGTTAAAACTTGCCCAGGGACAACAAGTTAATGCAAGCACTGGATGTCCAGAGGAAGCACTAGATGTCTCCTCTGTTTGGAAATATCTTTCCCAAGATGTATTTTCTGGTCTCAGCTTAAATGTTAATGCTCAGGAGGTCTTCTGTGAACACTGTCTGAAATAACTGCCTCGTCTGCCACTATCACATCATTGTATTTCCATTCTCTACACAGCATTTCCAGTAAAAAAAAAAAATTGTTTTTATTTGCTTATGTGATTAAGTTTTCTTTGTTAATATTATATACCTGCTTTATTTATTGTCATAAAATATGAGACATTTCATTTCTTGTTTCCTTCTGTATCCACAATAGGTACTTAATAGGCACTCAACAAATATTTGTTGAATGAATGAATGAATGTCAAATTGGTCAGTTGGCTTGGGTACTGCAATTGCAGTGTCATGCTGCCATTATAATCTTTCTTATTAGCCACAATTGGCAAGAAAAGCAAAGGACACCAAATGGAACTCAGGATAGGTAGACAGGGGAATCAAGGAGGATTATTCCTCTCTGGGTTGTGTGCCAAAATATGAATACTTCATTGTTTAATAAGCGCAGTAGGTCTAATGGTCAATATGGTTCCCCTTTGCACTAGAATTATCTTTTCACTGGAATCAAAAGAAGGCAAGACACACTTCCAAACTGAGATTAGTAAGTGGGAAGTTGGCACAAGATGTATTTTTGAATGAGCAATATTTTTCCAGCATATTTAAAATACAGAAATGGATCACCAGAGACACTGCTTAGTGTCTCACAACCAGGAGCATACATGCTGGTGTCAGACAGACCTGCCAGCCCTGTGCTTTACTGAGTGTGTGACCTCGGGCAGGTTACCTAATCTTCCTAATTACATCCTTGTAAATTGGCAGCAGACGGCATGTTTGCTAAGTCTTCACGGTTGTTTTCATAGCCCTCTCTTATGTGATAAACTATGAGGGTTTTTATAATCTACAATAGACATTTCAGGAAAAGTTGATGTTCAGATATAATTCAGTAAAAATCACTGTCAAAGGGGGTAAAAAAGAGTTAGATACAAACCACAGAAATTTGAACTTGGGGTATCACTCAAAGAGCATTTCAAATGGGAGAAAAGTGAAAAAACAATGCTTTCGTGTCTTCTCATTTCCCATCACTTTACTGGAGGAAGATGAAGTCTCATAAAACTGCAAATGGAAAATAATATATCCTGTCAGGCTTGGCTAGGTATTGGGCAGTTAAATGTCAGCTCAAAATATTTATCTTAGAGCATTTCCTAGTGATTTATTCCTTGCAGAAGTGCTATGTGTAAGTATAGTAAAAAAACAAACAAAAAACCAAAAAACAGAAAACCCTTTGATATGTTGTCTTTTGTCATAAATACATCTTCTCTCTCATTTAGCAACATTATACCTTCCCTTTCATTCCTGTTTCTCACTTTCTTTTATGTCTGAGTCTTCTAGGTTTTATCTCGAACATCCCTACACTTGGTAATTGGATGTATATGTCTGAGTTTTAATATATACTGATGATTGTGCTATATTTTGAAATAGCATGAAAAAATATGGCTCATGATTGCCACTTAAGATGCCCAAAATGCAGGTCAAGCTTCATGAAGCACATGCAAAACTGAAGAGCGAGGAGGGGAGCGACAGTCTAGTGGAGATTGATAATCCCCCTTTGCTGAAGAGCAGCACAGCATTTCAGATTGTAGGCACAGGCTTCAGCAGGCCCAGAGCTTATCACCTAAGCCTGTTGCTTTTGCATGAGCTCTGGAGAGTCTGTTAACTTTCTGACTCTTAGTGTCCTTACGTGTAATAGAGTAGATGTTAATACAGTTACATTAGTGAATGACATGAATGAAGCACTTCGTTTGGTATCTGATTCTTGTAGCTGCTCAATAACTAATATCAATTGTTATTACTTTGAATCCCAGTTACTCCAAAACTTCTGGAATCAGTAATAATTTGTGTGTGTGTGGTTTAAATTCTGCTTGTGTGTTCAAGCCACCTATGTATACAGGAGAAATAATTGCCTGTGCTGACCACTGAGTCTAGAGTCCCGTTCAGGCCCGCATGACTATTTTGGCCTTTGTCTCAATTCTGCCAAGGATGGATTTTGCTGCGTGGAAAAGAGGGCTACTATTTACGTGTATGGCACTCCATGGATTTGCACAGTCTACAACACTCATCTACGTGCATGGAAGCCCCCTTAAGAGTGCACTTTCTGGATGGCAGTTGGGCTTCTCTCAGGGAGCAAAGACACACTGTGTCTCTTCAACTACGAAAGAAAGTAGCCAGAAATGTCCATGCTTAGTGGGCTGTACCTGAAGTTTATGCCATGTGTAATAGATATTCCTTAGGCAGAAAATAATTTATAGAGCTCAGATTTTTCATGTTGTCATATGAAAACATGACATGTTAATATGTCATATATAAATTATATGTCATACCATATATTACATGATACATGATATAATACCTATGGTTTTTTATATTGGCAGAAAAAATAGTCATATAGAATAAAGAAATATATTAGTAGGTGACAGACAGCAGGTGAAGTACTGAGGTGTGTTTTGAAAAGCACATTTCTATTTAAATGAAAATATATGATCTCATAAGGGAATTCAAAAGGACATAAATTCTTTCACTTCTTTGATCAAAGGATCACTGTAAAATGATCTTTACAAATTGGCATGAGTAGACCAGTTACACACAATTTTGCACTTTTAAATTTGAAGCTCTCATAGAGGCTCCTTCAACTTTTGTCTGTAAATCTCTCAAGGGTAGAATCTGTGTCTCCTTTTAAGGGGTGATAATAAATATGTTTATGATTAATATAATTAATTGCTGACATGATTAATGATATTCAATAAATAGTTGAGTTAATGAATTATTCAAAATGGTTATTTAATAGTTGTGTCTGGTATATTTTAAAAATAATATTTGTTCAAAAACTATCTGTATGTCCTTCACTGATTTTACTGAACAGACAATTAATTATATATCAATTATGATGTGTCAGGTAATGTTCTATGCCTCTCATATGTATTAACTGGTTTAATTCTTATGATAACCAGAAAGTAGAAAGTAGGTGCTTTTATTAACTTATTTAACAAAAGAAGAAACTGAGGAACAGAGACTCTAAATTCTTTGTCTAAATTCTCATGACAGTAAGTAGCAAGCTGGAATTTACACCCACGCAGCCCCACTCCAGACTCAGTGCCCCTCTAGCAGCTCAGCTCCCTTCTGCGGATGCCAACTAAGAAGGACCACCCTGAAGACACTGGATTTTGAAATGTCATCTACTCTCCTTAAAAAATACAGTCTAATTTACGGTAATTTCTTATGCATTGGTTCTCATAAGCCAGTCATATAATTCCTTCTTGGGAGGTATTTGAGGATGAGGGAGATTTAACATTTTTTTCTGCCGGTATTTGGGTCATGCCAAATATGTCTATGTATAGCACAATTCCAGAGGACAAATCATCACATTTAATTTCATTTTTGGTGCATAACTGAGTCCTGTCTCTCCTACAGAGTTTTGGGGGTGGTGGTGGAGGGAGTGGAAACTTCTAGGAAACATTTGTATAGAAACTTCAAGGGGCTGGATAAGGTAGGAGAGAAAAAATAATGCTCATTTTTATGGACACCAGGTGCCTGAAATGATTTTCTGATTAAACTAACGATTCATGCTGTAGACTTGTGTGTTCAAAAAAAAGTTGCTTTGGTAGCAAGCAACAACCATGTTTTTCATAGTCATCTTCAAATGAGACAAGATATAAATATTCTTAATATTTTTAAGATACTAAGTTATCTCATACAAGTTACTTTATCTTCATAGCACTTTACCAGGATTATCCAAAGAAATCATGAGTATTTGGTGAAATTTTCTCTATGCTTACTTGGTGGGAGAACTCCTTTACTTTTAGTAAGTGATATCATAATCGCTGATATGTCTTTGCAAATACATGCTTTTTAAACAGAATCTTCTCTATTCTAGTTTTAAAAATTATTTTAGACTTATCATAACGCTTTCTCTATTCTCACATGTAACATTTTTTATTTAGGAAACAGGCATGAATGCCACTTTTGTCCTTTTGCTTTTTATAAAAATAGCATTTTTATGTCTCTTTTTTTTTGCTGAATTCGTGGGTGAAGATTTCTCTTCGTAACAATAATGTGTTCCGCTGCCTTAGAATTCTATGACATCTAAGAAATATCATGTATTTATAGCAGTTTCAGTAATAATGATACCTCACATGTAAGTGCTATCTTCAGTGAGTCAGGTACTGCAGAGAGCACCCTGCATATGCCATATAAAACAATCTTTTTTTTTTTTTTTTTTTTTTTTTTTTTGAGACGGAGTCTTGCTCTGTCGCCCAGGCTGGAGTGCAGTGGCCGGGTCTCAGCTCACTGCAAGTTCCGCCTCCCGGGTTCACGCCATTCTCCTGCCTCAGCCTCCGGAGTAGCTGGGACTACAGGCACCCGCCACCTCGCCCGGCTAGTTTTTTGTATTTTTAGTAGAGACGGGGTTTCACCATGTTAGCCAGGATGGTCTCGATCTCCTGACCTTGTGATCCGCCCGTCTCGGCCTCCCAAAGTGCTGGGATTACAGGCTTGAGCCACCGCGCCCGGCCATATAAAACAATCTTTAAAGGTTACTCTTGTTATCCTATTTTTACAAACAGAGAAACAAACCTTAGAAGTAACTTACACAAGGTTTTGAAGACAGTAAATTGCAAAGCCAAAGGTTTATCTCAGCCTCCCCTTCAATAGACATACCCATTTCACACCTTAACATTTGGCAATATTTTTACATTCTTTGTCCTTTTCATTTCCATAAAGTGTTTTGAGAGATAGGAAGTGCATTGACTAATAAAGAAACTGAGGTTCTGTGAGGTTCAGTGATTTCCTCAAGTGAACAATGCTAGAGAGGTAGTTAAAAACCTGTGTGCTAGTAACCATTGACCTTTCTCCTTAAAGACAGAAGTGAAAAGTTTGAATTATAATTGCCCTTATGTGCCATGCATTCTCTCTTTATATCACAGTATTTTCAAAATCCATTCATTCATTCATTGAATACTATTTTCATCTAAAATGCCATGAACTATGGCAGTCACTAGACTTATAATGAGTCACATAGCCTTGTTTCAAAGCGTGCATGTTCTAGTAGGCATGAAAAGCATACAAACAGCTATAAATAAAGGGTTTTGTGTTGGAGGTGTACACACAGCACTGTGAACACATTATGTGCACTTCACTTTGAGTCAACTCTGTGCTACATGCTTATACTAATTTTATCTTACCCTGTAATGTGTCAGCTAAGGAAGTGACAATCTGCAGAAAAAGATATCAATTGTCATTACATATGCTCCTAACAACAGAACTCCAAAATACATGAAGGAAAATTTGACAAAAATGAAGGGAGAAATAAACAATTAAAAATGAATAGTTGGAGAGTTCAGTATCCCAGTTTTAATAATCAATCAGATTACTAGGAAGATAATGAAGAAATTGAATATTTAAACAATACTATAAACCAACTGAACTTAATAGACATCTAGAGAACCCTCCACCAAATAATCCCAGAATATGCATTCTTATCAAGTGCACATGGAACATTCTTCAGGGTAGGCCATATTATATTTAGGTTATAAAATAAATCTCAGTAAGCTTAAAATGATAAAAAATAATGTTAACTATCTTCTCCAACTACAAAGAAAATAATAGGAAATCAATAAGAGCAAAAAAATGGGAAACTCACAAATAGGAAACTAAAAGTATACTCTAAGAAACCAATGGTCCAGAGAGGAAATCAAAAGGGAAATTAGAAGATACTTTGAGATAAGTAAAAATGAAGACACACATATCAAGCCATACCAAAACTTATGTGGTTCTGCTAAGGCAGTGCTTAAAGAAAAAAAAATTATACTTAAATGCCTAATTAAGAAAGGAGAAAAACTTAATCAACAACCTAACTTTTTAGATAAGACCCTGAACAGATAAGAGAAAACTAATTCTAAAACCAAATGAAAAGAAGTATAAATATTAAAGTGGAAATTAATGAAATGGAGAACAGAATAAACAGCTGAGAAAAACCAATGAAAACAAAGTGACTTTTTGAGAAGATCAATGAAATTTACAAATTTTCAGCTACATGAACCAAAAACAACAGAGGGAAGTTTAAAACTACTAGGATCAGAAATAAAAGAGAATACATTACTGCTAACCTTACATGAATAAAAAGAATTACAAAGGAATACTATGAATAATTGTATGAGTCAAGAAGAGATAGACAATATGAACAGATGTATAAGAAATAAAGAGATTGAATAAGTAATTAGAAAAAAGAAACTACCCATATAGGCTTTTCATAGGAAAGACCAATTCCATGCCAAATGATTAAGCAAGAAGTAGCACCAATCTACCAAATGCTTCTCCTGAAAAAATGAGGAAGAGAACACTTCCTAACTCATTCTATGAGGCCAGTACTACAATGAGACAAAAACTCTCGCAAGATACAAACATTATAGAGTTCTTTTTAATATAAATATGGATGCAAAAGTCCACAATAGAATACAATTGACTCTTGAATAACGTAAGGGGTAGGGGTGCTGATTCACTGTGCAGTTGAAAATTCACATATAACATTTGACACCCCCCAGCTTCTGTTGATCAGAAGCTTACAAATAATAGTCAATTAACACATATTTTGTACGTTATATGTATTATACACTGTATTTCTTACAAGGAAGTAAGTGAAAGGAAAATGTCATTAAGAAGTCATAAGGAAGAGAGAATATACTTACAGTATTCTACTGTATTTATCAATAGTGTGAGTTTACATAGTCTGTTTACTAGACAAGTTGTCTGTCTGAAATGGCAGGTAGTTACAGCTACAGACTTCGATCTACAGTACACATCAAACAGTTCAACTTTTTATTTGAATGCCATGACTTTTCTTTGCTTCTTGGAAGCACTTCCAGTATCTCTAGTGGCACTTTGTATGGGTCCCATGGTGTTAAAGTTTATACTGTTGCACTAAACATGATGAAAAAGACCCGACAACCAGGAAAGATCACTTTATACTGTCATGTGCAATTTCCTAGAAAAAATGAACTGCTCACACAGAGATGATGAGTGTCGCAAGGTGTTTTAAGCAGATACAACACTTGAGCTTACCATGATATCAACAGGAAGTGGCTACGAAATGATTACAGTGGTACAGTATGTAATGTAAATATGCAGTAATTATTTAATACTGCTTATATTTGTTTACATCTCTCTTGACTATGAATGGCATTACGTCTGATCTGTAAGCATTTGTGTGCAAAAGTCTTAGTAAATGTTAACATTTTATAATAGATTTGTGTATATTTTATAGTAGTAAATCATAAAATAGGCTAATAGCTACATATATTTTAAGCATTCGTGACATATCTAACTTTTCCTTTTTTTTTTTTTTGAAATTTCTAGGCTACACAGTTTGAGAGCAGATTTTTGTAAATTGTCACAAAATTCCAAAAATGTCCAATGTATTTATTGAAACAAATCTATGGATACAAAATCCTAGAAAAATCTTACTCTAATTTCTAACATATGAAAATTAATGCAATATACAATAGAATAACAAACAAAAATCACTTGACTTCTTTAATTGCAGAAAAAAGATTGGACAAAATCTAACACGATTTTATGACAAAAGTATTGAACAAATTAGAAATAGAAGGAAACATCTTCAACCTGATAAAGGGTATCTATGAAAATCCTGCTGCTAACATTATACTTAATGATGAAAGATGGAATATTTTTCTTCTAAGTTTAAAATGACAAATATGTTCATTCTAGTCACTTTTATTGAACATTTTATTGTATTCGTTTCTCCAGAGAATTAGTCAAGAAAAAGAAATAAATTTTTCTATATTGGAAATAATTGAAACTATCTCTATTTTCAGATGACCATGACCTGGGATATGGAGTCCACTCAAAAATAATCTGAATGAATAAACAAATTCTGCAACGTTGAAGAATACAAGGTCAATAAAAATAATTAATTATATTTCAATGTGATACGATAAAAATCTTAAAATTAAGAAAATAATTTCATTTAGAGTAGAATAACAAAAAAATATTTTAAAATAAATTTAATCGTGAGATAAAAATTGGTACCCTGAAAACTACAAAAACATTCCTGTACAATATTAAAGGTCTAAATAAATGGAAAATCATCTTGTATTCATGGACCAGAAGATTTAATAATTTGAAGATGGCAATACTTCCCAAATTGACACACAGATTTGATGCAATGCCTGTCAGAAATCTAACTGACTTTTTTGGAAATTGAAAACTGATTGTAAAATAAATGGAACTGCAGGAAATATGGAATCACCAAGGAATATTGAAACAGAAGAACCAAGTAGGAGAGTGTGAAATACCCAGTCTCATATCTCATTACAAAACAAAACCAAACCAAACAAGGCATTGGCACAAGAATAGACCTATAGATCAATGGAACAGAACTGAGACCCCAGAAATAAAACTAAGTGATCAGCCGACTTTTTGCAAGCTTGCCAAGACAATGGAATGGGGAAAATATTTTTTTAATAGACATCACAGGGATAATTGGATATAAACATCCAAAAGAATAAATTTGGATGCTTATCTTGCACCATACACAAAAATAACTGAAAATGAATTCAAGGCTATAACTATTAACTCAGAAAAAAAATGAGCTACATTTTCATGATCCTAGGTTTGGCAAAATACTCTTAAATATAACTCCAAGAAAACCCCACCAAAAAACCTGGATAAATTGAACTTCATCAAAATTAAACACTTTGGGCTTCAAAGGGCATCATTAATAAAATGAATAGACTTACTACAGATTTTGAGGAAATACTTGCATATCATATATCTGGTAAGCAAATTGTTTCTAGAGTAATATATAAAAAAACTCTTACAACTCAATAAGGAGAAGACAAATAACACAAACTAAAAATTGGCAAAGGATCTGAATAGATTTATCTCCCAGCAAAATCTACAAATAGCTGATAATCACATGAAGAGGTGCCTGGCATCATTAGTCATCAGGAAAATGCAAATCAAAAACCACAACTAGGCACTACATCATACCCACTAGGATGGCCAGAACCCAAATGACAGATAATAGATATCAGGAAATATATGGAGAAATTGGAACCCTCATACGCTGTTGGCAGAATTTGAAATGATACATCCACCTTGTAAAACAGTTTGGATGTTCCTCAAAGGATTAAACATAGAGTTACCATGTGATCCGAAAACCCTACTCTTTGATACATACATAAGAAAAATGGAAACATATATTCACACAAAAGATGAAACATGCATGTTTATAGCAGCATTATTTATACAGTCAAAAGATAGAAACAACCTAATACCTGCCTACGGTTGATGCTGATAAACAAACTGTGATCTGTCTACACAGTGGAATATGGGTGCAGGGCTTCTTTGAATTGATACACATGTCCTAAATGTCCTCAACTGCAGTGATGGTTGCATGATTCATGAATATACCAAAATCAATTGACTTGTTAACTTTCTAGTATGCGAGTCATATTTTAATGAACCATTAAGAAAATTTAAAAACATAATGAGTAGGAGAGACCTTCATGTTAACAAGACGAGAGGCTGCCAGGCCCAGTGGCTCACGTCTGTAATCCCAGCACTTTGGGAGGCTGAGAGGAGCAGATTGCCTGAGCTCAGGAGTTTGAGAACAGCCTGTGCAACATGGTAAAACCCTGTCTCTACTAAAATACAAAAAATCAACCAGGCATGGTGGCGGCACCTGTAATCCCAGCTACTCAGGAGGCTGAGACACGAAAATTGCTTGAACCTGGGAGGCAGAGGTTGCAGTGAGCAGAGATGGTGCCACTGCACCCCAGCCTGGGCAACAAAACAAAACTCTGTCTCAGAAAAAAAAGAAAGAAGAAGAAGAAGAAGAAGAAGAAGAAGAAGAAGAAGAAGAAGAAGGAGAAGGAGAAGGAGAAGGAGAAGGAGAAGGAGAAGGAGAAGGAGAAGGAGAAGGAGAAGGAGAAGGAGAAGGAGAAGGAGAAGAAGGAGAAGGAGAAGAAGAAGAAGAAGAAGAAAGAAGAAGAGAGCCTTGACGTGGGTGGAGCAGCTGAGGTGCAGAGTAGGGAGTGTGGGGAGGTGAGCAGGTGGCAGCAGGTTCCCAGAGGCCTCATGTCTGTGATAAGGAGTTTAGAGATTATTCTGAGAAGGATGGGATAAAATTCGAACATTTTTAAAAAGGGAGTGACTTAATCAGCTTGGTATGTTATGACAGACTCAACATGGAGAAAGAAGGATGGTTTGACAAGCGGCCAGGTTGCAGGCAGGAACACTGAAGAAGTAATCCAGGAGAGAAGTGATGAGGCCTAAATGTCAGCAAGGAGACAGAGAAGAACGGTTTAATTATAGGAGATTTAAGACATTAAAGAATCGGGCCCTGCTGATGAGGTCAGGGATAAGGAAGACTGGATAACCTGGGGCTCTGAGGACTCCTGCAGGTGACAAGCTGAGTGATGACTCCCTTCCCCAAGGGTGTGGCATGGGAGTCGGAGGTCACCTGCAACCCCCACTTGGCTCTTTGTCGGGATCTAGAAACCAAATTGACACCAGACAGATTAAGAAAACAAAAACATATCTAGATTTCATTAGTTTTACGTGTACATTAGGCTCTTCATAAGAGTGTAAGGTCTGAATAAGTGACCAAAAACAAGATGTTTTTATACCTTTTAGACAAAGAACAATACATTTGAGAAGAAATGACAGAACAAAGAAAATCTGGCTAGGGCAACGAATTTCTAGGGGATTGAACTAGGAGATATATGGAAGTGGGGTGTAAAACTAGCGGAAGATAAGAGTTATTTGGACAAGTATAATTATTCAGATACATTGCAGTCCCCAGTTCTCAGTCTCTGGTGATAAGGGCTATTTTCTTGCCCTAATATGAGGAGGGCACCCCTCCCAGAGGAATCTTTATGGCTTGCTGCATGTAGGAAGAACAGTGAGCTCACTCTGTCAGAAACTACAATTTCTCTAATTTTTTCAGCTTGAAGTAATCAATATCCCAATTACGCACATTTTGGGATGGTAAGTTCTTCACTTCTTCAGTGTACTTGCTTGCTCCCTTAGGGTCTAGGTGCATTATCTTCTGTGCCTTAATTGCTGCTGCTACTTGGGAGAATTTATTCTTCGGTTTGTAGCTCATCTGTGAAGGGAATTGAAGAAGGGGACGCAGTAACATTTAGGTAAGAAAGTGGATGGGAATCAGTGACAGGCATTATATTGAGTAACTGCTTACAAGTCAGTACAAGTCAGTAAGAAACAACACTGCGTATTGGCAGCCTTAGATTGCTTTCTGTGGCAAAGAAAAGAATCAGTGATTCTAGTTATACAGCTTTATTGGAAAATCTGTTCTTAGAAAACTGTAATCAGAAAAGTACATTCCTTTAAGTTAGTTTTTCAAATCTTTAAGGCAGCTTGCAGTACTTTAAAAATTAACACACATATTTTATTGAACTAGCAGCTTATACATTGATTTTGCGTACATATTTCAATTAGTAATTCAAAGAAAACCTTTGGTTTGAGCACACTCAAATAATAATAATATTATTATGACTACTAAGTTCCAGAATAGGAAATTGAGATTAAGAGATATGAAGAGACTTCAGCTACTGAGTGGTGAAGTCAGATTTAAAGTTCATGTCTTCTAGCCAGAAACTCCATGTTGTCACACTATTTAGGTGATAGTTTCCTGTCCCTACCCATCCTATGTATTTTTATTAGCCAAATGTTTATTCTTTTAAAATAAATGACAATACCACAAACACAGGGTTGTGTTTGTCTTTAAAGTAATCTAAGAGTCGCTTAAATCTATAGTCTCAGAAACTTCTTTATTGTTGCCCTGTGTAAGGCAATTTAACATCCTTTAGCTCGCCATCATGTAGCTATGTTTTGTTTTCTTAGGAACGCTGTAATTAGGTCTATTATTGGTATTACTTGCTTTTCTCTGTCCACTTTCACTATGTAGGCAGAAAACTGAGCTCTTATTATGAGAAATAATTTCCATGGAGATTAAGCTCTACAGTAGTTTTATAGATATTGAGTCGAGAATAACATGTTTTACAGATTGAGGAATCAGGCAAGTGGGTAAAAGAGAGGTCTTCATAGTTTTCTCTTTAACCAATAATCAGGGTTTTGAAGATAAATAATGCTTTAAAGTTTGTACTGAATACTCCTTATGAAGTTTTGTGTCAAGAGTGGGAGTCAGAGCTTTAGTGTTGCATTGTGAAAGTCAAGAATTACAATTTTTACCAAAATATAGATCATGATGGACTGATAAAATGCAAAAGCAAGGACAGCCAGTTTTCCAGCTGACAGAGTTTCAAGTGGAGGCAAATTAGGCCTATAATATATTGCATCCTGAAATAGCTAGATGAGCCTTTCTTGGCCAGTGATAAGTCTATGAGAACCCAGGCAATTATTTCCAGGCTGAAAAGTGAGATGACTTTGAAATGTATGAGCCTCACTGGCTGCACATCTCATCCGTGCCCACATCCTGTGCATTATTGTCCTAAGGTTTTCTGGAAATTCTTTCTTTTTTCGAGTCTGTACCTTTCTGTTGTACTCTAGCTAGTCTCCGACTCTCTCCACTCTGATCTAATCTTCACATTGCATTATTTACTTTTCCTGACCCTTAGAAAAGTCTCTCTTTCACCCACACCCCTTTCAATAATAAAATGTGGAACGCAAGACAGATACTTTGATTATCTGTCTAAGTGACTTTGAGAAACGCAGTTTAGCTCTCAAAGTTTCCGTTTCCTTATCTTTAAATTGAGGGAAAGACAGAGAAATCAGAAAATGCTGCACAGTTAAAGGATGCAATTTTACACAACAATTTTCTAGATACTTGACATTTTGATTCATAATTTTCAAAATCTTTGAAATTTAAAATACAGTTTTTAGTGCATTATTTTAAAAAAAGAAATACTTGGCAATGACTGACCAATATCAAATACGGAGGTGCTCTGTTTTGGCTTATTTCCTCTGTAACACTTAAGAGTGGCTTCTCCTGAGTTCACTGGCATCCCAAAACACCAGACACATTGATGGAGCTTCAATGTGAAATAGTCATGTGGAAAAACTTTCCACCTTTCTTCCTGCTTGCTACTTAAGACACTTCCATCTTGTGACCCAGAGTACCGCCAGCATAGTAATTGCATCTGAAATAGACTGTTATTATGCAAGCATTGCAAATGTTTACCTGTGGTACAATAAGGAAGCTGAGGATATTAAAGCGATAATGTATGAGGAGCTGGTGCCATTAGATGACTTGATGTATCTGTTAGAAAGAGGAAGGCACAGGCATGAGCATTCTTTATATCTACATTTCTGCCAAGCTGTGAAACACTTCACTTAATGAGCATCTTTCCCTGCAGAGTAAAGTGACATCAATTAGAAAATAAGCTTATAATTGAACCTTTACCTTTGAAATAATGTATTTGCACAACTCCCCAAGGCAGTGTGTGCATAAACCCAAGGCTTGTTTTCCATCTAAACAACTTCTGATTTTACTCATTTATTAATGAAAGACAAGAAGCACCAGCAAGGGTTAGGTATACAGTTGAGTTTTGTTAGCTCATGAATGTTGTATCTGATGGTTTTTCAAAGCTGTGTTTAGCAACTGCAAGAAGATCCCCTGGTTTTATACTCACAAAATAATTTATCCAAATCCTGTCCTCAGAGAGCAGCATCAATACTCTGTTGCCCATTTGGCATCAAATGGGATTTATGCAAATCCCTCATCTGTGCAGAAATCTAATGATTTTTAGTGTCATTGTTTCTAATTCTTTGTGGTGTTCATTATATTGGTTTCTGGAAAAATTACTGCCTAACCAAGCATGCTTTTCTTCCAAATTGATTTTCTTCCCTAGGTAACTATGAAGTGTATCATATTGCAATATAGCCTATTCTTAAGTGCATTGTTACAATGCCACTCTCCTGAATCACCCTGAGTGCCTTGTTTTCAAATATTCTAGGTTGTGACTATTGTAATTAAAAAAAATAAAATAAAAATAAATCATTCCTTTTCGTACAGCGATCTCCTAACTTTGACAGCTTCTTAAGAACAGGCAGCACTGTGGCTGCTAGGAGTTAGGAAGGTCGTCGCCAGACTCCTTTCCATGTTGAACCTAAACAGTATTGTTGGGTAGGAATATCTTTCATCGTCTCAAAGACTTTGTAACAAACGCAGACACACTTAAAAAGACTGAGAGAGACTTGAAGCTTTTTAATCTGCAAATTTCTGGAATGCTTTTTTTTTGGCGTTTTTCTGGGACGTATTTTATATTCCACAATAAAAAGTAAAAGGTTTGGAGAAAAAAATTGATATAACCTAGAGCCAATTATGTGCATAAATCCCAATGATCATTCCTCTCTTCTTCCTTTTTATATTTCGTTTTCTTCCTGCTTGTTTTTCTTTTCCTTCTTCTTTTCCTCACCCTTTCTTTCCTATTCCTCCCTCATACTTTTCTTCCCCTCTCTCATTTACTACCTCTTTGACATGCTGTGCACACCACAGTGGAGACATCATAGTATGAGGTTAAAAAAACAAAATTAAACATGCTATGATGCTTAACCATGGTTTTCAGGGTCCCCTAAAGCATTTCCCATGCTTTTAAAATAATATTTAGTTTTTAATTTTTGTGAGTACATAGTAGGTGTATGTATTTATGGGCTACGTGAGACACTTTGATACAGGCATTACATGTGAAATGATCACATCACGGACAGTGGGCTATCCATTACCTCAATATTTATTCTTTGCGTTTCAAACAATCCATTTACACTCTTTTAGTTACTTTAAAGTGTACAATTAAGTTATTATGGACTGCAATCACCCTGCTGTGCTACCAAATAGTAGGTCTTACTCTTTCTAATTTTTGTACCCATTGAGCGACCTCACTTCCCCCTTAACCCTCCACTACCCTTCAAAGCCTCTGGTAACCATCCTTCTACTGTCTATGTCCGTGAGTTCAATTGTTTTGATTTTCAGATACCACAAATAAGTGAGAACATGCGATATTTGTCTTCTTTTCATGCCTGGCTTATTTTACTTAACATAACAATTTCCAGTTCCATCCATGTTGTTGCCAATAATAGAATCTCATTCTTTTTTTTATGGCTGAATAGTACTCCTTTGTATATATGTGCCACATTTTCTTTATCCATTCATCTATTGATGGACACTTAGGTGGCTTCCAAATCTTAGTTCTTGTGAACACTGCTGCCACAGACATGGGAGTACAGATACCTCTTTGAAATACTGCTTTCCTTTCTTCGGGTATATACCCAGCAGTGGGATCGTATGATATCTCAGTCTTTACCTTTGTAGAGGAACCTCCAAACTGTTCTCCATAGTGCTTTACTAATTTACATTCCCATCATCATCGTAGAAGTGTTCTCCTTTCTCTACATCCTCGCCAGCATTTGTTATTGTCTGTCTTTTGGGTATGAGTCATTTTAACTGGGGTAAGATGATATCTCATTGTAGTTTTATTTGCAACTTTTGAATGGTCAGTGATGTTGAGCACCGTTTCATATGCCTATCTGCTATTTGTATGTCTTCTTTTGAGAAATGTCTATTCAGATATTTTGCCCATTGTTTGATCAGATTATTTGATTTTTTCCTATGGAGTTGTTTGAGCTCCTCATATATTTTGGGTATTAGTCACTTGTCAGATGGCTGGTTTGAAAATATTTTCTTCTATTCTGGGGTTGTCTCTTCATTTTGTTGTTTCCTTTGCTGTGCAAAAGCTTTTTTAACTTGATGTTATCCCGTTTGT
This sequence comes from Macaca nemestrina, assembly GCF_043159975.1. Taxonomy (NCBI): domain Eukaryota; kingdom Metazoa; phylum Chordata; class Mammalia; order Primates; family Cercopithecidae; genus Macaca; species Macaca nemestrina. The sequence continues at coordinate 96,233,641 of NC_092132.1, read as the reverse complement.
CCATTTTTGCTTTGGTTGTCCTTGCTTATGGGATATCACTTAGGAAAATTTTGCCCAGACCAATGTCCTGGAAATTTTCCTCAATGTTTTCTCATTTTCTTAAGGTGTTTAGTTTGATTTTGTTTTGTTTTAATTGTACAAGTTTTCTGCGGTAAAAATAAATACTAATGCATCTGGATATTCATAATTTTCATTAGAATGCACAAATCTCTGAGGAGGAGTCTGCACTAAGAATAGAAGGCATTCAGGATTGAATAAATGTATTTGATCTTGGAATCTGTTTAAACAACAGTTAGAATCATTTCAAAGAAACAATTTTCCTAAAACATTTTGGGAAACTTTTGCTGTAGTTCAGTCTACTTGAGAAGAACAGAGCAAGAATGTATTCCTCCTGGCCCACACCACACCATCCAGGAGTCAAAACATGTGGCAGCACAAGGCAGTATTTCCTGAATTTTTGAAATCTGTTTCTCAAATTGAGCCAAAAGCCTGCTTTCTAAAATTTTCATTAATATCTTGCTTCAATTTTTTTCTACTTCTGCTAAATATATATAAAATCTCTCTTCCCCATGGAAATTACCACGGCATATAAAAGCTATTATGTCATCATTTCACTGAATGAACTATCTCCTTGGCAAAACATTACTGATTTCTTCATCTATCCTACATATGATATAGAAGAAAACTTTCCCTACCACTTTTATTACATTCCTTGCATAAAAACATCATTTTTATAGATATAAATATTCCCCACTTGTAAATATTTTTACTTAATCTGTCAATTCAATTGAAGAAATTTTGGGAGCTTTCCAGATAACAAGTGTTCTGTTTTAGCCATGGGTACTACCATTAAGAAGTTCACATACACAAGCACAGGGTGACGTATGAGATCACGTGCTGATGATCTGTTGTGTCTGTGAAGATGATCTCTTGGCATTTAGTATCCATTCTTATCTCTCTTAGTGTGTTCCTCCACTGAAGAACGTGAAAAACAAAAACCCATGCTGCTACATTTCTTAGCAGCAAGAGTTCTAGACGAAAATTACGTTTCAACAATTAGAATCATCCTGTGAGATTTGGAAGGTAAAGATGAAAAGGAGGCCATATTCTGCCTTCCTTTGCTGTTTGTAGCTACAGAACAGGGTTATGGAACCATGTTTTCTGTTTGTGTGTGGTTTTGCTTTGCTCCCTTTTTCCTGCAAGAGTATTCCAACATCCAGTTTATCATGCCCAGGGGTCAAGAAGGAAGTAACCATACTCAGTTTTCCAATAGAGGGCACCAGCTTCACTAGTGGTGGAGAGAAACATGTTTCCAATATGGTGAGGCTCTCTGATTCTGACTTTTGATCCTTGAATTTTGGTTATTGTGCTGCCTTCTTCAACTCATCTGCTCCAAAAGCAGCCTCCAGATGCTCCAGCCTCACAACATTGTCATAGATTGCAGTTCTCCTGATGAGTTAGTTTCTGGGAGCCTTTCTTTCCCAGCACAAAGGCTGGTCACACTTCTCTTCCAAGGGCTTTGTAAGCACAAATGTATTACATCATTTACTGCTTTAAATAACTATAGTAAATTCTGTTTATGGCACAAAAACTTGATTAATAAAGTATTTACTACCAGAGCAGTTAATAGCCAAAATTTTAAATGAGAAGATTCTGGAGTGGTCAAAATAGAAATGGGATAAAGGGACCCAGCATGGTGTCTCATGCCTGTAATCCCAGCACTTTGGGAGGCTGAGGCAGGTGGATCGCCTGAGCTAAGGAGTTCAAGGCCACCCTGGGCAACATGGTGAAATCCCGTCACTATTAAAAAAAAAAAAAAATTAGTCTGGCATGGTGGTGCATACCTGTAGTCCCAGCTACTTGAGAGGCTGAGGCATGAGAATCGCTTGAGCTCTGGGGGCGGAGATTGCAGTGAGCCAAGATTGCACCACTGCACTCCAGCTTGGGCTACAGAGTGAAACTCCATATCAAAAAAAAAAAAAAAAAAAAAAAAAGAAATGGGATAAAGGAAGTGAGGATATATATACTGTTGAATAATAAGAGTCTGATGGTCTGTCACACACAATGGAAAAAGTAACTCAAATTACTGCAATTGTTCATCCAAAATGAGTCTCCTATTGAAGATAAGGATTTAAGACATCCACTGGTTACTAGAATAGAAATGGAAACTGAGATTGGCCTACACTTAACTCTGAAGCTTTTTTTTCAAAAGGATATATATATATATATATCTCCTTATTAATCAAGCATGGTTATATAGATGTAGGTTCTGTAAAAGCTCAACATTAGCTTCCTGGGCCCAAGGATGACCTGGCTAATACAACTGCTAGAGCCCAAACTGCCAAAAGATGAGACCAATATTAGTCCCCAGCATGGAAGCTGAAAATATAATTTTTCTCTTAATCTGGACACTTTTGAGAGGACAGGGATAACTCTTAATAGTTATATCAGGACAACAAATATAAACTGAAATTCTTCCATGAAAAGTTTCAGTTGCATGGCACTGAAACAAACATCAATTTGAAATGGAATTAAATTGGGTCCAATATACTCTGGAGGGAAGAGCAGTTTCCTCCCCTGAAGTGGAAACTTTTTCTGGATATGGGTTTACACTCAGTGTCCATCAAGCTTCTAGCACCACCAACGTGGACGTCCTGAATGCTTGTTCATCACCACAGTGTTCCACACATCACCACTTCTGTTCTATAGACTTAATAGTAAAAGAGATGAGGCTGTGGCTACCAAATACAATGCTCTTTTATGTATTCAGACCTTACAGAACAATAAAATGGAAGATTCAAGACCACTTATGTCACCAGGTGGGAGGTGGTGCCTTCTGAGATTAGGGTTCCAGCCTGCAAGTTTATCTGAAACAGTTATTAACACATTCTGTAGTTTCTCCCATACTCAGAGTATTAGAGTTCTGGATCGGAAGGGTAGAGGTGAAGTGGCATCTGCTACTATTATACTTAATGATCACCACACAAAATTTTTCTTTCCATATCCGTGAACTTAGTTTATACTAGTTTAGGATTTTAATATCTAAGAGCAGAATGTCTCCACTGGGGGAACTGTAATGCTTCCACAGAAATAAAAATTTACCGTTTGGAATTCTGATGCCCTGAACCAACTAATAAAAAAGTGGGCCGGGCACGGTGGCTCATGCCTGTAATCCCAGCACTTTGGGAGGCCGGGTGGATCACGAGGTCAGGATATCAAGACCATCCTGGCTAACACGGTGAAACCCCGTCTCTACCAAAAATACACACACACAAAATTAGCCAGGCATGGTGGCGGATGCCTGTAGTCCCAGCTATGCGGGAGGCTGAGGCAGGAGAATGGCGTGAACCCGGAAGGCAGAGCTTGCAGTAAGCAGAGATCGCGCCACTCACTGCGCTCCAGCCTGCAGCCTGGGCGACAGAGCGAGACTCCATCTCAAAAAACAAACAAACAAAAAAACAAAAAGGAAGGGGGACTCCTCTGTTGTCTGATGATAGGTTTATAAAATACAGGTGCATATGACTGCAACTATACACTGTGCTTAGAGAGGGATATATAGAGATTCCAGAGAGTCCTCTAGGATTCAAACTAGTACTGTCATTTTTGTTAGTAAAAGTTAATGAAAAACAAGGGTAACCCCATCAGTGAAGGCTTAGGACCCCTTAAAAATGAGGGCTTAGTAGGCTGGACTTGGTGGCTCATACCTGTAATCCCAGCACTTTAGGAGGCTGAGGCAGGCAGATCATCTGAGATTGGGAGTTCGAGACCAGCCTGACCAATATGGAGAAACCCTGCCTCTACTAAAAAATATGAAATTAGCCGGGCATGGTAAGGCATGCCTGTAATCCCAGCTACTCAGGAGTGGCTGACACAGGAGAATCGCTTGAAAAAACGAGGGCTTAGTAGCCCACCAGGTAAAAAATGCTGACTGGCTTACTTTCCAGTCGAGGGCAAAGGATACATAGAATGGAGAGTGGAGGAAGGAAGTGTTAACTGTGGCCACATGAAGCAAAGATGGCACTACTAGTCCATTGGTCTTCTCGTTCTATACATATTTATTACTGTCAAACAAGATGTTCTTCTTCTCTTTTTGCTACTCTTTTATATAGAGTATAGTGATGGTTATTCTTTTAAAAGTTATTTTTTAAGTGACATGATGTTAATTTGCAAATTAGAATTAACAAAAAAGTAACGAACATCCCCTAAAAAAAGACATAAAGACTACTAGTACTTTGTGGGGAGGTCATGTTTTCACTTATAAAAAGAAAGTTTGGATTATGTTAGGTGGAGTGATAAAGTTGATACTATTAGTAGGTTTATTTTTCATTGTGGTAAAATAGGCATAACTTTTTTTTTTTTTTGAGACCAAATCGCGCTCTGTCACCAGACTGGGTGCAGTGGTGTGATCTCGGTTTACTGCAACCTCCACCTTCTGGGTTCAAGTGATTATCACGCCTCAGCTTCCCGAGCAGCTAGGACCACAGGCACATGCCATCATGCCCGGCTAATTTTGTATTTTTAGTAGAGATGGGGTTTCACCATATTGTCCAGGATTGTCTGGATGTCTTGACCTCATGATCCTCCCACCTCGGCCTCCCAAAATGTTGGGATTACAGGCGTGAGCCACCATGCCCTGCCAGGCATAACATTTTTAAACCATTTATAGATGTGCAATTTGTTGGCACTGAACACATTCACAATGTTGTATAATCATCACCAGCATCTGTACCCAAAACTTCTTAATCATACTCAACATAAACCATGTACCCACTAAACAATAACTTCACATTCCTCCTCCTGCCTGGCCTCTGGTTCCCTCTATTCTACTTTCTGTTTCTATGACTTTGCCTATTATGGGTACTTCACGTAAGTGAAATAATACAGCACGTTGCTCTTCTGTTTCTACCTCACATCACTTAGCATAATGTTTTTAAGTTCCGTACATGTTGTGGCAAATAAAATTGCTTTCCATTTTATGGCTGAATATTTGTCCATTATATGTGTCCACCACACTGTGTACATCTGTTGATGGACACTTGGGTTGTCCCACTGACTTTCAGCTATTGTAAATAATGCTGTTGTGAACATCGGTGTAAATATTTTTGTGAGTTATTGCTTTTGCTTTCAGTTATTATGGACATATACATAGGAGTGGAAATGCTGGGTTCTATGTTTGACTTTTTAAGGAATAATCAAAGTATGCTCCACCGATGCTGCACTATTTTACATAGTGCAGAAATCCATGAAACTTCCAATTTCTCCCCATCCTTCTCAATGTCTGCTATTTTCCATTTCATTATTCCTATCATTATTGTTATCCCAGTAGGTGTGAAGTGGCATTTTATTGTGGTTTTGATTTGTAACTCCATATTGACTAGTGATGTTGAGCCTGACCCCATGAGCTTATTTGTCATTTGTATATTTCATGTGTTAATTGGTCATTTGCTTATCTTCTATGGAGAAATGTCTATTCAAATCCTTTGCCCATTTTTTAACTGGACTATTTGTTGTATGGTTAAATTTTAAAATTTTTTGTATTTTGGATATTAACCCATTGACAAATACTGATTTGCAAATATTTTCTCTCATTCCATGTATTGGCTTCTCACTTTCTTAATAGTGTCCTCCAATACACAAAGTACTTAATTTTGGCAAAGTCCAATTTATCTATTTTTCTGTTGTTTTTAACAGTGCTTTTGGTGTCATATCCATGATATCATTGCCAACTCCAAAATCATGAAGATATTCCTCTGCATTTTCATCTAAGAGTTTCATATTTTCAGCTTTTATGCTTAGGTCTTTGATTCACTTTGAGTTATTATTTGCATATGTTGCATGGTAATGGTCCAGTTTCAACCTTTTGCCTGTGAATATTGAATTTTCAAAGCACCATTTCTTGAAAAAAAAGTGTCATTTTGCTATTGACAGATCTTTTTAAAATCAGCTTTATTAAGGTAAAATTATATTCAAAAACCCTGCACATGTTTAATGTATGTAATTTGATACATCTGGAGATTTAAAAAACCCATGATATCATCAACACAATCAAGGTAATAAATATATTTATCATCTCCAAAAATTTGCTTGTTTTTCTTTTATTTGTGGTAAGAATAATTGACATTGATACACCTAACAATTTTTTAAGTGCATAATACTGTACTGTAAACCACAGGCACTATGTTGTACACAATTTATTTATTCCCAGTGAGCAATAACTTTCCATTTCCCCTTCCCCCCAGTCCCTGGAATCCACCATTCGATTTCCTGCTTCTGTTAGTTTGATTATTTTAGATACCTCCTATTACCAGAATCACACAATAGTTGACCTTCTGTGACTAGCTTAGTTCACTTAGCATAACATCCCCTGGGTTCATCCATGTTGTCACCAATTTCATTGTATTTAAATCCTACATTTTCTTTACCTACTTACCCACTGATGGACACTTAGATTAATTCCATATCTTGGATATCATGAATAATGCTACAATAAACATGAGATTGCAGATATCACTTTGACATCCTGATGTCAGTTTTTTTGATATATGCACATAAAGGGGATTTCTGGATGATATGATATTCTATTTCTATTTATTTTTATATTGTTTCTAATAGCAGCTGCACAATTTTACATCTCCTCCAACACTATGCAAGGGCTCTGATTTCTTCACAATCTCACTTGCACTTGCTATTTTTTTTTTTTGTCTGTCTTACAGCCAGCTTAATGAGTGTGAGATAACGTCTTATTGTGGTTTTGCTTTGCATTTCTATGGTAATTAGCGATGCTGAGCATCTTTTTATATACCTAGTTGCCATTTGTATGTCTTATTTGAAGAAATGTCTACTAAAGGCAATTGTCCCTTTTCAATAGGGCTATTTGTTTTGTTGTTGGTTTTTGGTGGCTATTGAGTCACAAGAGTTTCTTATATATTTGGATGTTAACCCCTCATCAGATAAATGGTTTGAAAATATTTTTTCTTATGTCATAATTTGTCTTTTTACTTTCCTGTTTGTTTGGCTGTTCAGTAGCTTTTTAATTTGATGTTGTCTCACTTGTCTAGTTTTGGTTTTGCTAACAACACCAAAAACAAAATGAACTGAATGGACATATTCAAAAGATTTTGCCAAAGGGCAGCAGAATGCACAGTCTCTTAAGTCCTCATGGAACGTTCACCAGGAGAGATCACATGGTAGACCACAAAACAAGTTTTAACATATTTTAGAAGATTGGAATCATATCAGCTCTCTTCTCTGGTCATAACAATGTGAAACTAGAAATCGTAAGAGGAGGAAAATTTGAATATCCACAAATACATGAAAATTTAAAAATACATTCCTGAATAATCAATGGGTCAAATAAGAAATCAAAAGGGAAATTAAAAAGTTATCCTAATGCAAACAAAGATGAAAACACAACATACCAAAAGTTATGGACGCAGTAAAAGTAATTCTAAGAGGAAAGTTTACAGCAATAAATAAAAAAAAAAAGAAAATCTCAAAAAATTAGTTTGACATTATTCCTAAAGAAAGTAAATAAGGAAGAACAAATAAAACCCCAAGATAGCTTAAGGGAGAAAATGATAAAAAATAGAACAGTAATAAATCAAATAGAAGTGAGAAAGACCATAGGGAGAAAAAAGCAATAAAATTAATAGTTGACTTTTTTGAAAAAAATAAAATTGAGAACTTCACAGCTAGTCTAAGAAAAAAGAAAGAAGATTCAAGTAAACCAAATCAAATAAATTATAACAGATGCTCCCAAAATAAAAAGAGTCATAAAGGAAAATTACAAGTAATTATATGCCCACAAATTGAATAACACAGAGAAAATGGATAATTCCTATTAAAACATAACCTGCCAGGATTGAGTCAGGAAAAAATATAAAGCCTGATTAGATCAATAACAGACACAGGAATTAAAGATGTTATCAAAAACCTTCCAACAACAGTAAAAAAGCCCAGGACCAGATGGCTTCATGCCTAAATTCTACCAAACATTCAAATAACAATGAATACTAATATTTTAAAATGCTTTCAAAAAGTACAGCTAGAAGAAATCCTTTCCAATATATCATATGAAACCAGAATCACTTTGATCTCTAAGCCAGACAAAGACCTCACAAGAAAAGACAACTACAGGCCAATTTCTCGATGACCACTTATGCAAAAACTCTTAATAAAATATTAGCAAACCATATCCAATAACACATCAAAAAGATTATAAATCAAGACTTAGTGGAATTTATCTCTGACATGAAAGATTGGTTTAACACACACAAATTAATCAATGTGATACATCACATTACCTAAATGAAAGATAAAAACCACATGATCATCTTAATTGGTGTGGAAAAAGCACTTGATAAGGCACAACATTCTTTCTTGATAAAAACACACAACAGTTTAGATATAGAAGGAAATCTCTTCAATATAATCAAGGACGTTTTTAGTGGGAGAAAAGTCATAAATTATTTAGCTTTTATGTACGGGAGCCTTCAGAATAAAGACCCAAGTCCTCAACAAGGTACAGAAGCTTATGAATCATCTCAAAGATGCAGAAAGAATGCAGGTTTAAAGCATGGGCAAAAACAGATTATGTGGCTAAATCAGGTTTAGTGCAAGACAGATTATGACAGGGAGAAAGGAAGAGGCCTGGCTAGCAAAGGTGGCTTTGTTATGTAGATGAAGTCTCATAAGGAGCAGTCCTCAGAGAAAATTGATGGTAAGTGTTTCTTTTCAGGCTTTTAAAGGTGTCAAACTCTCAATCTCTCTTAGATCCAGGAAAAGCCTAGAAAGGAAAGACCTGGGTGCATTAGTGGTGATTCTCTACAGATGCACATTTTCCTCACTAAAGACAAATTTGCAAGGCCACTTCTGTCTGCTGGCTCCATTGTAGCCATTCAAAATAGGTCAAAGAAATATATGTTGAGGTAAAATATTTTGATTTCCTTTGGTCCCCACTTTGAAACCTAAAAAAAAACAATTCATATATTAAAAGCCCTCCTGATAGCTTTGGAAAGATTTGGATTAGAGGTTGTTAGACAGAGGTAGACAAAGGAGTGAAAAGACAAATAGAAATAAACAGAAAAGAACAAATTTAAATATGTTGTTGTATATCTTCTTCTAGTCAGTCCTGAGAATAGACCAGTTCAGTTAAATCACTGTCTCCCATTCCAGGAGGTGCCATTGCATGGCGTAGGCCCCTATATGTGATGCAAGCAAACAGATCTTTAGTAAGAGGTTATTTCTAGAGAAACAAGAAAAGCAAAGGTTAATGTGTGGGAGCGGTCAGTCTATAGACTGTTTTTTCTAGTCTCTAAAGCATCTTCAGTTTGCAGTGGCAATATGACAGTGTTCTAGATTATAGTTCAAATCAGGTATTCAAATGAACTTTCTGGGGGGTCAGTACATCAACAGGCAGGCATGAAGATTTTATTATTTCTATATATATATGTTTCTGTTATTTCTCCTGAAGTTTTTGTCTACCTGCAGTTTGCAGGACTTTAAGAAAATCAGTTTTAATTTCTAGTGATTCCAAACGAGAAAAATGGAAGAAACATTTCAAATAACTAGTTTGGAGGCCTGTAGACAGCAAAGAATTCAGGACACAATCTAAATTGTGGACAAATAATAAAAACTCAAAAATAATGAACAATGCTAGAATCTAATAGCAGGTATACTACAGTTTCTTTTGAAACAAAAGTTTTATCTCTCCAGTCCCCCATTTTTACCAACAACAAATCATAGTGGGACTAATTGATTTGGAAAATCAATTTTAGTCTTATTATACTTGGCCTGATTATTTGCATAAAGTGCAGAAAGAATAATTATTGGCCACATAGGCTCTTTTATGCTGTTTTACAAGAATGTTTTCATGAGGAATGGCTTTTAGTTCATGTGATGTTAGTAATCTTTAATAAATAAAATTAGTTTCAAAATTATCTTCAATAATTTAAAATCTTAAAGTCATGTTATATTAAATAAAGTAATCCTAGGTGTTTCACTGGAACTAGGGTTGCTGAGATTTAGAATAGTCATTATTTATGTAATTAAAACTATTAGATATGAAAGAAGCAATTCTATATGCAAAGGCTATTTTTAAAAGTAAGATTTGCTTTTGGTAAAAAGTTTAGAAGAAGACATAGAAACGTAGTTTTTATTAAAAGGGAAAATAATTTTGCCTAGTTTAGTGTTTTTTCAGGATTGTTTGAAATTGAAGCACTACAAAGAAGGATGTAAAGTTGGGGAAAAGAATGGGAAAATTATGAAAGTTTATAGAAGATTTATAGAAATCTCACCAGATGGATTTGTTTATAAAATTTCATTAAAATTAGCTTTAGTGTTAATATACTATGCAAAGGTAAAATTTGATTTTCTCTTTTGAACGAGATTTTTGTATAGTATTAAGAGATAGTGAAGAATTTTTGTTTACCTTTTGAGTAAACTGCAAAAAAACAAAAAAAAAACACACAAAAAAAAAAAACAAAAAAAAAGAAAAAAGAGGAATGAGAGAGACAGATCCAGTTTGGCCTATGCTGCCTTTAATGCATCTTACTATTGGGAAACTGTCTCCTTGATATCAAAGGGTAAAGATTTTATGCTTTATAAAATCTTTGGATTTCCACTTTGGCTAAACAAGTGACTTATTTTACAGTGACTTGTGATTCTATAATACTTTATAATATCAAGTGTTTTAAACCTTTGATATTTGACAAGCTTTCCAAATTCTAAGTTTAGTCTTTTGACCTCAAACTAGTTTTTGTATATTAGGGCCCCTGAAGTCCAAGGCAGACATATTTGACTTATTTGATATGTTAAAATCATACAGGAAGCATTGTCAAACATGAAATTGTTTTTAACATTCTTTGGGTTATATTTATATACATGTGTTAATAATATGTGTTCCAAAATTGTATGAGATTCTTATAATTCTGATATGTCTTAGTATATGCTATCAGCAATAATAATTATTATGTTCAATTTTTGTGTGCTACAGAAATAGCCAAATTTCCTTGTAAATTTTGTCATTGGCCTTTTTAAATTTTGTTTTGGACTTTTTCAGCCACAGACAGTTATTGTTTGCTTTGTTTCTTCTCAAAAAGCAGTTTGTGGTTAGCTACAGTCCAATTCTTGCTTCTTTGGGGGAGTTCATGGATAGGACCCTGACATCCTCCTGAATGCAGGATTCTGATAACTTTAGAGTTTGTGCCATTTGACTACACAAAAACTTCCAGGACTCTCATTGAAGAGCTGATGCTTTCATGAGGATTGTGGGTTGAATATTGGGCAGAGCAGTAGTTAATTGCATCGGATTGAACTGATAGAAAACTAAAGTAATTGTTTTGACTTTTTTGCATAATACATTACTGCTGGCATGTGAGGTGACTTTACAAATTCTGCCATATGCACTGCTGCTTTTAAATGTCCTAATGTTTAAATGCCTGGGTGCCAAAAAAGATAAAGAAATAAAACAGGTGCCGTTCGTGTAAATCTCCTGGAAACTTCCAGAAGTTGGAGATGAAGCAATGACAGCCAGGGTCTCTGTCCTAACCTCAGCAAGCAACAGCAGCCATCAGCAGTCAGAACACAAAACTCCAACATTTAGAGGACAAGGTCCTGAATTCTCACCCTAGCTCTAGCGAGCTGCACCAGAAAGACGGGCCCACCTGCCTGCCACAGGGCTGTGAGGTAGAGAGTGTGTGGTCACTGCAATTGATCAAAACGAGCCACAATTTCGCAGCGAAGCCTTCTTCTGGAAGCTGAAAGCATTAAAATGTACTCCAGAGGTTCAATCGCTACTTCAGACAGTTTCTGTTCAGCATAACTGTTTTCTAGGTAAAAAGATGGATTCATAGTGTGTCCTTCTCTGCCGTCTTCCCTGACATTACTCGGTATTTGAGTTTTAAGTGCAGAGAGAATGATTCATCAGAATGCCAAATAGCCAAACTGGACTGGAGAATGTGGTTGTTTGGCACTTACTTCTTTGTAGTACATCCTCTGCTGCAGAATTTGAAAGCTAAATTTTTTTACAACGCCTTGGCAGCTCATATTCTGGACCCACCAATTAGCTGCATTTCATTCGAGACTTAGAAGAGGAAATTGAGGCAAGTGCTATACAGGCATATGTTGTTTTACTGTGTTCTACTTTATTGTGATTCACAGATATTGTGTTTTTTACACATTGAAAGTTTATGTCAACTCAGTACCATGCATGTCTATCAGCACCGTTTTTTCAACAGCATGTGCCCAATTTGTTAGCATTTCTTAGCAACAAAGCATTTTTTAAAGTAAGGTCTATATATTGTCTTTTTAGGAATAGTGTTATTACACACAATACATTACAGTATAGCACAGCATAATTTAATATGCACTGTGAAAACAAAACATGCCCATGATTCACTTTATTGTGGTGGTCTGAAACAAAGCCCACAATATCTCCAAGGAATGCCTGTGTTGTACCTGTTCTTAACATCTTTGGTTATCAACAAGGTTATGTCATAGTGTTTTCTTGTGGTGTTGTACCTAGTTTCCTGGGTAGCAAATTTGGAGTCTCAGGGTCCTGTCACCTGCAACTATGTTAGTGTTGGTTATATATACATATTTTACAAATAAATATATATTTAAATATATCTACACATATATGTACACACACATATATGTACATTCACACACACATAATATATGTTATATGTTATATGATATATGTATATAGCACCTACAAGGTTTGGTGTATTTTGGGCAAAGGACTATCTTGAAAAAACATTGTGAAGTGGCTTTTTTCCCAATATCCCATATTTATTCAATATGAAGGCACAGATAGATCAAGATTCCATCAGTTAGAGTCTTTTTTTTTTTTTTTTTTTTTTTTTTGAGACGGAGTCTCGCTCTGTCACCCAGGCTGGAGTACAGTGGCGCGATCTCGGCTCACTGCAAGCTCCGCCTCCCGGGTTCACGCCATTCTCCTGCCTCAGCCTCCCGAGTAGCTGGGACTACAGGCGCCCACAACCGCGCCCGGCTAATTTTTTGTATTTTTAGTAGAGACGGGGTTTCACCGTGGTCTCGATCTCCTGACCTTGTGATCCGCCCGCCTCGGCCTCCCAAAGTGCTGGGATTACAGGCGTGAGCCACCGCGCCCGGCTTTTTTTTTTTTTTTTGAGACGGAGTCTCGCTCTGTCACCCAGGCTGGGGTGCAGTGGGCGGATCTCAGCTCACTGCAAGCTCCGCCTCCCGGGTTCACGCCATTCTCCTGCCTCAGCCTCCCGAGTAGCTGGGACTACAGGCGCCCGCCACCTCGCCCGGCTAGTTTTTTGTATTTTTTAGTAGAGACGGGGTTTCACCGTGTTAGCCAGGATGGTCTCGATCTCCTGACCTCGTGATCCGCCCGTCTCGGCCTCCCAAAGTGCTGGGATTACAGGCGTGAGCCACCGCGCCCGGCCGTAGAGTCTTTACTCGGCACAACTCTAATGTAATCTGGACTTTCAAAATTCCTCCCTACTTCCTCTTTGAGTGATTTGTACCCCCAGTATTACAATATTTGGTTTAATTAATTCAGTTTAATAAATGCCTATGGAGAGTTTATCATAACTTACAAAGGGCTGATACATGTTATAGACTAATTGTTTGTCATATAGATACTGAAATATACATATATAATTACATATATCCTTCACTATATGTGTGTCTGCCTATATATGAGATACATATAATATATACATAAATGTTTCTTTTTGTCATGAAAATTTTTGGTTTAAAATTTCTATAGAAAAGTTGTTTTGTTTATGTTTTACAGTGCTATTTGTGTGGTCTCAATATAGGCTTTTTATTTATTTATTTGTTTGTTTTTTGCTATACATTGTCAAATTTATATTCTTAGGTTATAACTCAGTTCCACACTAGAAGTAGAGATATTTGGGTAGTTATATATATTTATGCGGTACAAAGTGATGTTATGATTTTTTAATACAATGTGAAATGAAAAATCAAGCTAATTAATCTATCTATAACCTCAAATATTAGATTTTTTCGTGATGAGAAAATTTGAGATTTACTCAGTGACAATGCAGTGTAGAGTATTAAATTGTTAGTTATATTCACCACATTGTGCAATAGATCTAAAAAAAAAATCAACCTTATTCCTTTTACATAACGGAGGCTATGTACCCTTTGATTATCATCTCCTCATTTCTTCCACTCCCCAGGTTTTAGATTCCACATGTAAGTGAAAATATACAGTATTTTTTTCTGTATTTGGCTTATTTCACTTAATATAAAGTCATCCAGTTTCATCCATGTTGTCATAAATGACAGACTTTTCCCTTTCTTAAGGCTGAATAGTATTTCACATTGTGTATATATACTACATTCTTGTCTTGTTTCAGTCATTTTCTATTTCATTCTGCAATCTCAAATCTGTCACTTCCTTCATCATCATAAAGGCATTCAATTTATTCAATCAAATGAATCAGATGCCTTAATATTCTTAGGTTATAACTCAGTTCCACACTAGAAGTAGAGGTATTTGGGTTCAGATATTGGTTTAGAAGAAAAGCTAGTCCCTCAGGAAACAATTCAACAAATGGAATTCATATGCAGATGTTACTCTGACCTGTGGACTCCTTCTTAGTTCTGCAGATCCAGTAACAAATTTTGGTGAGTCATAAATTAGAGCAGACTTTGGCCAATGATTCAGGGCATAAAAGACTGCATTTTGAAAAGGAAACGTAGGAGAACCAGAAAATCCTCGTGGTCAGCACTGCTTGTACTCAGTGTAGGAAAATCTGTACAGGAAAGCACATGCGGTCGTAATTAGAATGGCGTGGGCTTTGTGATAGAATAACCAGAATCACAGCATGTGTACGTGTCTCTGAGCCATAGTCCGTTGTCCCTCCTGGGACTGCACACATCTGTTGCTGCTGCACACACCTGCTGCTTGTCACGCATCTTCTTCAGACAGTGCCAAACACACACTGACATGCTTGTTTACAGGTTTCTGTAAGCCTTTGTTTTCTTAGCTACAGTCATCTTTAAATCTCGGTCCCTGAGTTTAAAATCATGTTTATGATCCTAAGTTTCTAGACATAGAAACTTTATATTTTCTACGTCCTCCTAGTAAATTTATATTTGACCTATGAAATTGCTCCTCCAAATATCCCTGATTTTATACTTCTATTAATTTTGGTTAAATGGTTAACAACTCAAAGACAGCTGGAGATGAATTCCTGCTCACACAATACTGTAAGGAAGCGGCAAATGTGTTTCCAATCCTCCTTTATCTCTTTAACCAGACTGCCCACTTGGTATTGACAAGCAAGGGCAGCTCTTGCATATGCACTTACAGACTATTTTTAAAAACTGGTTTTGAAAGTTCTAATGATTATTTTCATGAATAACTTGTGCTTTATTCCATGGGTTAGGAAATTATAAATACATTTGGAAAATGCGTTGCTGATTGAAAGTGCATTACTGAGAGAACACTGATTAGTAGAATTGCTGTAGGATGTTTTTCTGAAGTGAACATTTGACAATTGACTGTCATCCTTTCTCTATCAATGCCAGCTGGGTTCTGGGAATATTGTGTAGTATATAAATATGAAGGCGCAGTTCAGGTACTGCAATGCAAGTCTACAAAAGTAGTTAGTCAGAGACTGTAATTTTGGTTATAAAACTGCTTTCCTGTGAAGCAGGTTTTAAAATATGTTGAAGCAATATGAAATAGATTTATATCAAGGACCTTCTAGTCCAACTCCTCCCCATGCACATACAGTGCAAATCAGATACTAATTGTAGAAACTTTACCTTGTGAATACTGAAACATTGCAGCCAATTAACAAGCAAAGTATTTTTGAGGGTAGATGAGGAGACAGAAAAGGACAATCGTATGCAGTATAATTTCATGTAAAGAGTCGCTGCTGAATATAATGAATTTTATAAAAGTTTGAAGAAGTTGCCAACAGTGGGGCTGATGGTGGCTATATTGTAAGAAGGGTCAGGGAAGGCCTCTGTGAAGAGGGATTAGGCCAGTAAAGATATGAATATGTGAGTGTACAACCCATGTGGCTATCTGGGGGAAAATATTTCATGGGAACCATAGAAGCAAAGGACTTAAGGCAGAAATGAGTTTGATGATTTGTGCAGGAAGGAGACCCACATGGCTGCCCTGAAGCTGGGCAAGGAGATGTGGGGAAGAGCTGGTTCCTGAAGGTCCCTATTGGTCAAAACAAGATGTTTACATTTTATTAAATGTGTGAGACACTGTTAAAGGATTTTGGAAAAAGAAAATTGATTTCCTAATTTATTTTATAAGATTATTTTGACAATACAGTTACTTATATGAATAAAATGTTTCTAAATATTAAAAAAAACACTCTGCAAGGTGGGGAGTAGAACATGTGGAACAGGCAAGGGTGGAGGTGGAGGACCACGGAGGAGGCCATTTTAGTAACAGCCACAAATAATTAGGGCATGGATCTAATTAGGTGGTGGAGGGCAGAGAGGTAGTAAAATAGCCAAATTGGGGAAATATATTCTGAAGGTATAATTGATTGTAAAGTTTTTTGGTAATGAAATACTAAAACAATCAAAATGCCTCATACTTCTCTGTCTGAAACTTGGTAAATAGTAATAACGTTTACCAAGATAAAGAAGAGAAAGAGAAGAGTGATTTGGGGATTGGTGACAGAGCAAGGGTACTTGTTTAATCACATCAGATTTGGGTTATTTATTAGGTTTCTGAGTGGGGATGGTGACTAAGTAAGTAGATACACTGTTCTGGAATTTCAGTGGGAGCCTCACATCACACCTATATCGATGTACCGAAGGCCTTTGAAGCTGTAGAGCTGAATGAGTTCTTTGTAAAGAATGAGTGTAGATTGAGAAACAGAGTTCTGAATATCCAACTGTGAAACACTGTGCATTCCAACATTTAGAAGTCAGACCAAGGGACATCCAGCAAAGACTGAGAAGAAATAGCCAATGAGGTAAGAAGCAAAGCATCAAGAAGGCAGTGTCTATGAGGATAGTAAAAATGTATATGAAGACAAGGAGATAGTCAACTGCTCACTGTTTCTGAGAGGCCATTAATAGAACCCTTATGATTGGTCGTTGGTTTTGACATTGTGAGGTCATTCATAACTTGGACATGACTCCTTTCAATGGAGAAAAGGTGACAGTAGCCTCATTGAAATGAGTTCAAGAAATAATGGACTTTAATGTGGTAGTTAGGATATAAAAAGACAGAGAAGACATTGTATCTTTTCATAAAAGTAAGAAAAATCTAGATCAAATGTCTATGAGACATTTGAAGATGGGTGACACAGTGAATCATAGTTGAAATTAATTCCAGGAAATGAATCTCTTCATGGGGGAGCAGAAAACAGCACAAACTACCTGGCGGCAAACTCGGGCTCTGCATTCAGTGTTGCAAATTAAAAAGAAAGGTTGGCAAAGATTAGAGACTTTACTGGATTGAGGGGAGGCCAGCAAATCTAGTGGCACTGGGAGGATTTAGCAGGGTAGGTTGGTGTCTGGGAAAGATACAAAGCACCAACAGTTCAATTAATTCATCAATTCAACACTCTTCCTCTAATTTTGCTGAGAGGCTGTCAGTGCAAGCATGATAAAACTTGAATAAATAATCTATGTAAGTTTGTGCATAAAAGGCCCTGCTGTAACTGAATCAAAGGTGAGTCTGAGGTTGATTCATGGACCAACTCTCTCCTGGTTTAAATACTAATGGGATCTGAGATTCAGCTACTCTAAGCCTTGAATAACCTGTTTTTCAAAGCTTATATCCCGAATGCCAGTCTCAAACTTCTGAAGTATATCATTCAAAGCCATGTGTCCCAGAAGTGTGATTTTGCCAGTATATCAGTGGTTATTATAGTTATAGTGGGCAACACATATTTGAAGTGAGTTGCTTGAAATAATTTAGAAAAAATTGGTACTCTAAGTGAATATGAGAGGGGAAAATGGTTATTTCTCTCATCTACACCACGCTCTAGCACTAAAAATCTGTGTAGAAGTGAAATTCTGATGTGATAGAGTAGACAAATTGCCTCAGAGGAGGTAGAGATATGGAAGACACTAGAAATGTCTTCATATGGATGAAGTAAGTAGAGCTATTCAACTCCGTCATGGCCTGTGGATAACTCTTTAGTGAGGAAACTGCCTTTGCTCATTTTTTCTCCTCTATCCCCCACACTCACATCCATGTACCCATTTCTGCCTGTTTATCTTCTTACTATTGAAATTGGATCACTGCATTCTACTTACACATTCGGTACTGAGGTGCCCTATGCTGTGTGAACACCAGAGTCACCCCACTTAGCTCCAACTGTAAGGAGCAGCAAAAGCATGTTCCCCCAAGGATAGCACCTCAGTAATGGGAAGCCATGTGCCTACACATAATTCAGTGTCAGAATTAATGGCTACTGACTTACCTCATCTCTTTGCCTTCTAATGCTTATGGCACAAGTTCGTTACAGCTGTCATAGCAAAGAATGACAGACTGGGTGATTTAGAGAACACAAATTTGTTTTCACTCAGTTTTGGAGGCTGAAAGTCTGAAATGAAGGTGTTGCCAGGGTTGGCTTCTCCCAGACCACTCTCCTTGGCTAGCAGATGGTTTTCTGTTCCCTGTGTCTTCATGGCCTTCCATTTGTCTGTATGTCATCTCATCTCCTCCTGTTGTAAGGCACCAGTCATATTGGATTACGGCCTGTTCTAAGGACATCATTTTAACTTAATTATCTTTTTGAAGATACTGTCACTAAATATGCAATCAGATTCTGAGGTATTGGGGAGTTAACACTTCAACATTTAAATTTGGGGGGCCACAATTGATTCATATATTTATATATGGATGCTATATATATATATATATATATATATATATATATGCATAATAAATATTCATTTATTTATAACATGATTGAAAGTGCATGAAAAATTCAATGTTATTCACTTATTATGCAATTATATATATATTTTACATCTATCTATAAATATATGAACTGTGAGCATCTAGATATTTTGTCTACACGTTCATTGCTTTCATCTAGATATTGAGAAACAATGTAATGGAAAAAATAAGAGTACTCAAATGAACACTAATTCTTAAAGTAGAGGATGTGTTAAATTAGTGTTTGAGATAATTCATTCAAATTCAGAAATTTATTCTACCCATCCATTAATAAGTGATTACATGCCAGGCACTGTACATTCACAATTGTATTCAAAGAACTCACAGTCTAGATTGAGAGAAAGACACATAAACTAAATATTTTAATATAGATTACTGCTATGAGTATTGAAATAAAAGGGAAGTGCTACATTTAATGTGAACTTCTGAGTTCTAAAAAGATGTTGTTTTTTTCTGGCCTTTGTGAGTTTTTTTAGGATTATTTATGTATTTATTTTTTACTAATAAGTGAATGAGGAATAGTTCTTCTGTCTTCTTTATAACACAGCTCGTTTCTACTAATCCTTTACCTAACATATCAATGCTTTCACCTCCATAAACTTTTGTGCACCTCAAACAGCTATGACCTCCCTATGTTGACTGTTCACATTCACTATTATTTGTGTTTCTACAAACTTCGGCCTCTGGCTGGACTCCCTGTCTCAACATCCACCTCTACAATTTCCTGGCTATGTAGCCTTGGCTAGATAACTTCACTGGCCTCGGATAAGCAAGATATGTAACAGGATTAATAAAAGTCTCTGTATCAATGCAAGTTTTGTGGTATATATTATTTCTTTTATTTTGAAAATTGAACATGCTAACAGAAAATGGGCAAATACCTAAGAAGTATGTGAAGTACTCAGGAAGTGCTATGAATTTTTGCTGTCATAGTATTTTTGTTCTGTTTTGTTTTTTTCTTATAGTCCTTAGATAGTGACTTCCATGAAATGAGAAATTAAGGTTTGAGAGTTTGTGTGTACTGAGTCAGGCTAGCTGATTTAGGAAGCCTGGTCTGTGCATGGAGTCAAGTAAATCCAGGTTTATATCCAAGCTCTGCTAATAACTGGTTTTGTGACCTTGAGGGTTGCAGTAAACCTCACTGATTGACAGCATCCTTCCTATAAAGTAGGAGCAATGCAACTTTTCTTTCAGGAAATTAAGTTAAATTTATAGTACATGTAACATTATGACTCATAAACAATGGATCCATAATAAATAACCTTATCATTATCAGTTCCCTTTTGTTTTAGTTGCATTACTAGTATTGGTAGTAATCATAGATGTTGAATAGCACACACTCTAAATGATTATGTGGGGATCGGATTATAAGACAGGCACCCCCATGGTCTCACAATTTAGGGTTTGAACCCCAAGCTTAACAGTTAAGCTTTGGGGAGATTTTTTTTCTTAATCTGAGTATCAATTTTCTCTTCTTTGACAGGTAGATAATAATACTTATGTCTCAGAAATTTCTGAGGGTGAAACAGGATAGTGTTTGTAAATCTGTGAGTGTGTAATAGGAACTCAATAAACTACTGTAGAACGAATGTCAGGTCTCTAGAATGAAATGCCAAATGATCTAATTTCTGCTTTCAAATTTGCTACTATTAAAGTGATTATTTGATTTTCATTACTTCATTTCCTTGTCTAAAATGTGAGTGAATTCAACTAAATTATCTTTTTTAACATTTTCAAGTTTTGTATTTTTATTTTTATAAGTGTATGTGGTACAACTGTCATTTTGTTACATGAATATATTGCATACCGGTGAAGCCTGGGCTGTCTATGTAACCATCACAGAGTAAGGTACATCGCACCCATTAAGTAATTTCTCACCATCCGCTCACCTCCAACCTCCTCATTTTCCATGTCTTCCGTGTCTATCACTCCACACTTGATGTCCACATGCACATGTTATTTGGATCGCACTTATAAGTGAGAACGTGCAGTGTTTGTCTTTCTGTGTCTGAGTTGTTTCACTTAAGCTAAGGGCCTCTAGTTCAATCCATTTTGCTGGAGAAGACATGATTTCATTTTTTTTTAATGGCTGAGTAGTATTCCATTACATACTTTAAAAAAAATCCAGTCATCCATCTATGCACACTTAGGTTGATTCCATAACTTTGCTATTACAAATACTGCTGCAATAAAAATACAAGTCTTTTTGATGTAATGATTTATTTTCCTTTGGGTGTATGCACAGTAGTGAGATTGCCGGATCAAAAGGGAGTCCTATTTTTCATTCTTTGAGCAATCTCTACACTGTTTTCCATAGAGATTGTACTAATTTACATTGCCACCAATAATACATTACATTCCCTTTTCTATGCATCCTTGCTAACATCTGTTATTTTCTGTCTGATTGGTGAAAATTAAAAAAAAAAAAAAAGGAGGAGGAAAGGAACAAAAAAAGAAAAAAAAAAAAACTAAATTATCCCTAACATTCTGTGCTAGATATGGTAGGTTGATGGTTAATATTTATTTCACCATCCTTATAATACAGGCGTATCTCTCTCCAGAGAAAAACAAATGTTACCCAACAAAATCCCCTTTGCTAGTGCACTCAGTTAGCACTCCTTCAAATAAAATGCCTGTACTAAATGTGAAAATATAGGTTAGAATAGAATAGAATAGTAGATAGAACAGAAAATATCTAGGTGCCTCACACCTAGGGAGAGTTAGTGTTATTTTAGAACATATGTATGTAAATATACTTGTATGGTGATGATAATGACTAGGTTTCTAAGCTACACTTTCTTTTATTGAAAATAAATGGAGATATCCAGGGTTGAAAAGGAAAACCAAGGCTGCTGCTTATTTCATGGACAAAATATACTTAAATTCATCAGATAATGCTCAGGGCATAGGGATTAGCCTACTTTGTTGAAAGGGCAATTTTAGTTGAATGAGTGGTGAGTACAATAGCAAAAAGGATTTTGTCTATCTGCATATGTGGATTTATGTGTACTGTATTGTCATGTAAAGTATGTTCTCTCTCTCTCTCTCTTTTTTTTTTTTTTACAGCCAAATATGTTTTTTAAAAAAGTCTTCTAATATGCTTTCCTTTTCTGTGGAAACTGGATAGTTAAACATTAAGATTTACCAGACTACCTGGGAGTTAGGATTCCATATGGGATCTGGATTCAAGGCATCAGACGCTGATGTGAGACACTGATGAAGGAGTGAAGCAAAGGCTTTGATGCTGTTGGAGATGCACATGCTTTTGTTCTGGTAGGTGTGAGAGGACAGGCACTGGGTTTTCCTATGGAAATGCTGGGTCGTAACTATCTTGAGCGTTGAGAAGACTTGTGCTGTTCATTTCATGACGGAATTTCAACACAGGCAGGGTGCAGGTCTTGATCCTGGCTGGCAGTTCACGGTGAGCTTCATTCCAGAGGCATATTCCTGGTTCCTCAGGTCACGAGTGCAACAGATTTCACGTCTCTTCTGGCAGGCAGCATCATTCTAGTATAATTTCTGAAAGTAAAGCATAGAGTGACTTTTTCAGCCCTTCCAAAATTTTGTGGGCAACCATATTTTCTTTTTAATTCCTTTAAGCTTCAAATAAGTCAAATATACTAGGTTATTTGCAGCAGAATCCTTGCTAATGTAGTTTGTTTCATTTTTAATACCCTGAGATGATAATGATGGTGCTCGTAGCAGTGATAATAATGACTGGATTTCTAAGCTAAATTTTATTTCATCCAAAATAAATGGAAGTATCTAGGGTTGAAAAGGAAGACCAAGGCTGCTGCTTACTTCACTGACAAAACATGCTTAGTTATTTGTATCAGAGAATGCTCGGGGCATAGGGATTAGCCTGCTTTGCCGAATAGGCTTTTTTTTTTTTTTTTTTTTTTTTTTTTTTGAGACGGAGTCTCGCTCTGTCGCCCAGGCTGGAGTGCAGTGGCGCGATCTCGGCTCACTGCAAGCTCCGCCTCCCGGGTTCACGCCATTCTCCTGCCTCAGCCTCCCGAGTAGCTGGGACTACAGGCGCCCACAACCGCGCCCGGCTAATTTTTTGTATTTTTAGTAGAGACGGGGTTTCACCGTGGTCTCGATCTCCTGACCTTGTGATCCGCCCGCCTCGGCCTCCCAAAGTGCTGGGATTACAGGCGTGAGCCACCGCGCCCGGCCGAATAGGCATTTTATTTGAAGGAGTGCTGAGTGCAGTAGCAAAGGGGACTTTGTTGGGTAATGTTTGTTTTGCATAAACACAGGAGAGAGAGGCATCACGTGGGTCTGAGGAAGCATATTAGTGCTCCCGCTCAACGCTTCCGTGGAGCTTTGATGGTGTACAAACTGCTTCAGTGTAACAGACAGCATTTTGGAATAAACTCAGGGTCTAGCACATTTTTTATTACATCTTTGCAGCTGTGTAAATTAAAGCTGGTAAAATGGCCTTCATTTCTGTTTTAATTTAAATCCACCAAAAGATGTACTGCTCTAGCTGCCATTCAGTGTAATTCTGTATCAAATTATATTTCTCAGAAAAAATTATTATAAAATCCTAAAGACAGGGGTTTATAATAGCAAATGCCAGTTTAATTCATGGAAGCCCAGAGAATCACAATGATGTGAATTTCTTCAGTGAATTAGACTCCGTCTGTGGCAGCTAAAAGTATGCGTGAATAGCAGGAGCGCCGAGGAAACACATTTATGCTGGAAGAGCCAGCACACTCTGCTCCTGTGCCTCTCTAGCCACAAAGAGATCACTTCTAGGCTTTTTGCTAAACCACACATAATGTTCCTAATTGTTGTGGCGGGAAATTTGAAGACAGGCAGATGTTGAAAAATAAGGCAACCCGGATAGCGGGGAAGTGATGAAAACGATAGTGTGATTTCCGCTGCTTAGAGGCCAGGACCTACTTGAAGGTAAGGTTTCTAGTTTGAATCAAAAATTTTCTCTCTGAATAAGCATTTTTACTTATTTAAATATTTAAAGTATCAGTGTCTGTGAGTTCTCAGCAATAAGTAAATGGTCAGTAGTTACACTTTTAATGTGAAATGTAAAAACACGTAATCTAAATATAGAAACATATGGGCACAGATTCAAACGGTGGATAATGTCTTTTTTTGCACAAGATTAATGTGTATTTCTTATGATCTTGAAAAGCTATGTTTAAAACGAAGTGTTTATTTAAATGACAGATATTTTCTCATTTAAGTGTCAGTGAAACGAGTTCCACTCTTGAAGAGAGGAGAAAGGTTAACGTATATAGGGGCAGTTGTTGAATAGTACATTAACCCTAATTATAGTGGATCAACATGCTTGTTTAAACATTAACGTCATAGTTCATGCTATCTTTTTGCATCTATCTGACATTTATTTGGCATCTGTGGTTTTCCTGGATAGGGTACATTGGGTTGATGTCCTGACATGGCTTACTGACGGCAGAATAGGGTCTGGAGGAAGGAAACTTAAGGCATATTCATACTGACTTCCTAGAACTAAATCAAAAAGAAAACCCCCAACTTTCCACTCCCAAGTAACAAAAGGACCCTTTGCAACCCTCCCCTTTCTTTCTGCTTGGTAGTTGAAAAATGGAAAGTACTTGTGTCTTCACTTCTGCCTCTGATTGGTCCCCTCCTGCAACCAATCAGACTGATCGTGAGCCACTACTTCATTTACATAGGGTGTACACCAAGTAACCAATGGGAGATGTGCTGAGGATATTTAAAGCCCAGAAAATTCTGTAACCAGTCTTTTAACCACCTTGCTGGGGACCACTCCCACTCTGCGGAGTGTACTTTCATTTTTCAATAAATCTCTGCTTTTGTTGCTTCATTCTTTCCTTGCTTTATTTGTGTGTTTTGTTCAATTCTTTGTTCAAGATGCCAAAAACTTGGACACCCTTAACATTACTACATGGTTACTTAATGGGACAGACCCTTTCTCATGTCATCCCTCATGCCTGAGCTTAGTAGGTGATAGGTATTATGTTCAGTCCAGGAAATGGATTAATTCAACTTCATTACATGTTTTTCAGGTCTAATTTCTTTTAACTTCTCAATATTTCAGCGAACATACTTATTGTATCACATATTTTTAGACTACTTCCATTCATCAGCTCTTCACTGACTTTAAATCCTTTTATTAATTCAAAGTTTATTGAGCAATTTCAATGAACTATGTTACAATATGATACCTGCATAAGGAAGACAATTTTCTGCCTAAAAGTACACAATGACATAACAAGGTTTTGGGGTTTTTACAAATGTGGATCACATTATTATGGAAACGGAGGAGAGGTATTGAACCTACCCTGGTATGACTGAGAGGTCAGGAATTCCTCCACATGGAACTGATACACATGCCTGATTTTAAAAGATGAAGAGAAAAATATCTGGCTATAAATCTCCATCTTCTATGGCCACCTCTCATAAACACCTTCGTGGCTTTCCTCAAACTAATGAATGAATCTTTTCAGATGATTTACAATGAGACTCCTTTATGATACTTGTCTGACCCTTTATTGTGGCACTTGTAGTTTATTTACATTACTACACAATATAAAAATTTCCCTTCCAAACAGAAGCCCATCTTAATATTTTCTGCACCCTGAAGTCTTTTTCATGGTACATCCTGAGTAGTTCCATGTGTCCTTGTGTCACAGTAAAGCAGTTGGCGTCTCTTGGATAGAGTGTATGATCATTGTCATATTCCATATTCTTTCTTGCATGTGGATTATATGGTCCTGCACTGTGGAATCAGAGATACCCATATGACTTGCTTTGGCCAATAGAACATAAATGGAAATGATGTTTGTCATTCCAGGAAGAAGCACTATAAGAAACCTAATGTGGTACACTATGTTGTCTTTTCCTGTCTGCAAAGGGCGGAATAATGCCTCCAAAGATATCTTCACCTTGGTCCCAGAAACTGTGATTACAGTATTTTACATGGCAAAAGGGACTTTGCAGTGGTGACTAACATAAGGACCTTGACATGAGGAGATTATCCCCGGGAACATAATCACATGAGTTCTTAAACACAGGGGACATTTGCTGATGATGGCCCAAGGGAACTGACTATAGAATAATGGAGAGAGAGTTGCTTATCAGCCTAAGAAGCTTTTGGACTGAGACGATGGGGTTTTCTAAATATAGGATCATGTAATCCACAAACAGAGATAGTTTGACTTCCTCTCTTCCTATTTGAATACACTCTATTTCTTCAACACAGGGGACATTTGCTGATGATGGCCCAAGGGAACTGACTGTAGAAAAAGGGAGAGAGAGTTGATTATCAGCCTAAGAAACATTTGGGTTAAGACGACAGTTTTCTAAATATAGGATCACGTAATTCGAAAACAGAGACAGTTTGACTTCCTCTTTTCCTATTTGAATATTCTTTATTTCTTTCTCTTGCCTGGTTGCCCTGGCCAGAACTTCCAATACTATGTTGAATAGGAGTGGTGAGAGAGGGCATCCTTGTCTTGTGATGGTTTTCAAGGGGAATGCTTCCAGTTTTTGCCCATTCAGTGTGATATTGGCTGTCGGTTTGTCATAAATGGCTCTTACTATTTTGAGGTATGTTCCATCAATGCCTAGTTTATTGAACATGAAGAGATGTTGAATTTTATCAAAGGCCTTTTCTGCATGTATTGAGATAATAATGTGGTTTTGTCTTTAGTTCTGTTTACGTGATGAATTACATTTATTGATTTGCATGTGTTGAACCAGCCTTGCATCTTGGTTATGAGGCCAACTTGATTGTGGTGGATAAGTTTTTTGATGTGCTGCTGGATTTGGTTTGTCAGTATTTTATTGAATGTTTTTAAATTTTATATTATTATTTTCCATAAGTTATTGGGATACAGGTGGTATTTGATTATGATTAAGTTCTGTAGTGGTTATTTGTGAGATTTTGGTGCATCCATCACCCAAGCAGTATATAGTGCACCATATTTGTACTCTTTTAGCCCTTGCCTCCCTCTCAGTCTTCCCCCCAAGTCTCCAAAGTCAATTTTATCATTTCTAAGCCTTTGCGTCCTCATAGCTTAGCTCCCACATATCAGTGAGACCATACAATGTTTGGTTTTCCATTCCTGAGTACTTCACTTAGAATAATAGTCTACAGTCTCATCCAGGTTGCTGCAAATGCTGTTAATTCATTCCTTTTTATGGTCAAATTGTATTTCATCATATATATTCTTTCACACACACATATATATACACCACAGTTTCTTTATCCACTTGTTAACTGATGGGCATTTGGGTTTGTTCCATGATTTTACAGTTGTAAATTGTACTGCCATAAACATGCACATGCAAGTATCTTTTTTTGTATAATGACTTTTTTTCCTTTGGGTAGATACCCAGTAGTGGGATTGCTGGATCAAATGGTAGTTCTACTTTTACTTCTTTAAGAAATCTTCACACTGCTTTCCATAGTGGCTGTACTAGTTTACACTCCTGTCAGCAGTGTAGAAGTGTTCTCTGATCACCACATCCATACCAACATCTACTGTTTTTTGATTTTTTTATTATGGCCATTCTTGCAGGAGTAAGGTGGTATTACTTTATGATTTTGATTTGCATTTTCCTGATAATTAGTGATATTGAGCATTTTTTCATATGTATTTTGGCCATTTGTATATCTTCTTTAGAGAATTGTCTATTCATTTCCTTAGCCCCCTTTTTTGAGGGGATTTTTTGTTTTTTTCTTACTGATTAGTTTGAGTTCATTTTAGATTCTGGCTATTAATCCTTCGTCAGATGTATAGATTGTGACAATTTTCTCTCACCCTGCGGGTTGTCTGTTTTCTCTGCTGACTGTTCCTTTTGCCATGCAAAAGCCCTTTAGTTTAATTAAGTCCTAACTATTTATCTTTGTTTTTATTTCATTTGCTTTTGGGTTTTTGGTCATGAAATCCTTGTCTAAGCCAATGTCTAGAAGGGTTTTTCCAACGTTATCTTCTAGAACTTTTATAGTTTCAGGTCTTAGATTTAAGTTCTTAATCCATCTTGAGTTGACTTTTGTATAAGGTGAGAGATGAAGATCCAGTTTCATTCTCCTATATGTGGCTAGCCAATTATACCAGCATCATTTGTTGAAAAGGGTTTCCCTTCCCCACTTTATGTTCTTGTTTACTTCGTCAATGATCAGTTGGCACTAAGTATTCGGGTTTATTTTGGGTTCTCTATTCTGGTCCATTGGTCTATGTGCCTATTTTCATATTAGTACCACACTGTTTTGGTGACTATGGCCTTATAGTATAGTTTGAAATCAGGTGGTGTGATGCCTCCAGATTTGTTCTTTTTGCTGAGTCTTGCTTTGGCTATGCGGGCTTTTTGGTTCCATATGAATTTTAGAATTTTTTTTCTAATTCTGTGAAGAATGATGGTGGTATTTTGATGGGGATTGCATTGAATTTGTAGATTGCTTTGCATCATTTTCACAATATTGATTCTACCCATTCATGAACATGGAATATGTTTCCATTTGTTTGTGTCGTGAAAGAAATATGACTTCTTTCAGCAGATTTTTGTAGTTTTTCTTGTAGAGGTCTTTCAACTCCTTGGTTAGGTGTATGCCTAAGTGTTTTTGTTTGTTTGTTTGTTTGCAGCTATTGTAAAAGGGTTTGTATTCTTGATTTGAATTCCTGCTTGGTTGCTGCTGATTTGTGTACCTTAATCTTGTATCCAGAAACTTTGCTGAATTCTTATATCAGTTCTAGGCGTTTTCTGGAGGAGTCTTTAGGATTTTCAAGGTAAACGATCATATCATCTGCATACAGTGACAGTTTGACTTCCTTTGTATTGATTTGGATGCCCTTTATTTCTTTATCTTGTCTGATTGCTCTGGCTAGGATTTCTAGTACTATGTTGAAGAGGAGTGGTGAGAGTGGGCATCCTTGTCTTGTTCCAGTACTCAGAGGGAATGCTTTCAACTCTTTCCTATTTAGTATTATGTTGGCTGTTGGTTTGTCATAGATGGCTTTTATTACATTGAGTTATGTCCCTTTTATGCTGATTTGGCTGAGAATTTTAACCATACAGGGATGCTGAATTTTGTCAAATGCTTTCACTGCATCTATTGAGATGATCATGTGATTTTTGTTTTTAATTCTGTTTATGTGGTGTATCAAATTTATTGACTTGTGTATGTTAAACCATCCCTGCATCCCTGGTGTGATACTCACTCAATCATGGTGGATCATCTTTTTGATATGTTGTTGGATTCAGTTAGATGGTATTCTGTTAAGGATTTTAGCATCTATGTTCATCAAGGATATCAGGCTGTAGTTTTCTTTTGTGGTTATGTCCTTTCCTGGTTTTGGTATTAGAGTGATGCTGGCTTCATAGAATGAATTAAGGAGGGTTCCTCCTTTCTCTATCTTGTGGAATAGTGTCAAAAAACTGGTACCAATTCTTCTCTGAGTGTCTAATAGAATTCTGCTGTGAATCCATTTGGTCCTGGACTTTTTTTACTGGTAATTTTTAAATTAACATTTCAATCTCACTGCTTGTTATTGGTCTGTTCAGGGAATCTAATTCTTCCTGATTTGTGCTGGGAGGTTGTATTTTTCCAGAAATTTATCCATTTCTTCCAGGTTTTCTAGTTTATGTGGGTAAAGGTGTTCATAGTAGCCTTGAATAATCTTTTGTATTTCAGTGGTGTTAGTTGTAATATCTCCTGTTTTGTTACTTAATGAGGTTATTTGGATTTACTCTCTTTTTTTCTTGGTTAATCCTGCTAATAATCTATCAATTTAATTTATATTTTCAAAGACCCAGCATTTTGTTTCATTTATCTTTTGTATTTTTTGTTTCAATTTCATTTATTTCTGTTCTGATCTTGGTTCTTTCCCTTCTTCTGCTATGTTTGGGTTTGGCTTGTTCTTGTTTCTCTAGTTCCTTGAGGTGTCACCTTAGCATGTCAGTTTGTGCTCTTTCAGTCTTTTTGATGTAGGCGTTTAGGGCTATGAACTTTCCTCTTAGCACCAACCAAGAGGTTTGAATAGGCTGTGTCATTATTGCTGTTAAGTTTGAAGAATTTTTAAATTTCCATCTTGATTTCGGTTTTGACCCAATGTTCATTCAGGAACAAGTTATTTAATTCCATGTATTTGCTTGGTTTTGAAGGCTCCTTTTAGAATTGATTTCCAGTTTTCTTCCACTGTGGTCTGAGAGAGTGCTTGATATAATTTCAATTTTCTTAAATTTATTGAGGCTCATTTTATGGTCTACCTTGGAGGAAGCTATATGCACTGTTGAATATAATGTGTGTTCTGCAGTTGTTGGATGATATGTTCTGTATATATCTGTTAAGTCCATTTGTTCCAAGGTATAATTTAAATCCACTGTTTCTTTGTTGACTTTAAATCTTGATGACCTGTCTAGTGCTATCAGTAGAGTGTTGAAGTCCCCCAACATTATTATTGTGTTGCTCTCCATCTCATTTCTTAGGTTTATTAGTAATTGTTGTATAAATTTGGGATGTCCAGTGTTAGGTGCATATATGTTTAGGATTGTGATATTTTTGTGTTGGACAATGCCTTTTACCATTATGTAATGTCCCTCTTTGTCTCTTTTAACTGCTGTTGCTTTAAAGTTTTTTTTTTGTCTGGTATAAGAATAGCTACCCCTGTTTGCTTTTGGTGCCCATTTGCATGAAATGCCTTTTTCCACTCTTTAAGTTTATATGAGTCCTTATGTGTTAGGTGAGTCTCTGAAGGCAGCAGATTATTGTTTTTTGCGTTCTCATCCATTCTGTGGTTCTGTATTTTTTAAGTGGAGCATTTAGGCCATTTACATTCAATGTTGGTATTGAGATGTGAGGTACCGTTGCATTCATCATGCTATTTGTTGCCCGTGTAGGTTTTTTATTTATTTATTTATTTATTTATTTATTTATTTTGCTTTTCAACTTGTATTTTTGTTTATAGGTCCTGTGTGCTTTATGCTTTTTTTTTTTTTTTTTTTT
Organism: Macaca nemestrina; assembly: GCF_043159975.1. Classification (NCBI taxonomy): domain Eukaryota; kingdom Metazoa; phylum Chordata; class Mammalia; order Primates; family Cercopithecidae; genus Macaca; species Macaca nemestrina. The sequence continues at coordinate 96,202,751 of NC_092132.1, read as the reverse complement.
TGAGACGGAGTCTCGCGCTGTCACCCAGGCTGGAGTGCAGTGGCCGGATCTCAGCTCACTGCAGCCGCCTCCCGGGTTCACGCCATTCTCCTGCCTCCGCCTCCCGAGTAGCTGGGACTACAGGCGTCCGCCACCTCGGCCGGCTAGTTTTTTGTATTTTTTAGTAGAGACGGGGTTTCACCGTGTTAACCAGGATGGTCTCGATCTCCTGACCTCGTGATCCGCCTGTCTTGGCCTCCCAAAGTGCTGGGATTACAGGCTTGAGCCACCGCGCCCGGCCGCTTTATGCTTTAAAGAGGTTCTGGTTTGATATGTTTCCAGGATTTGTTTCAAGATTTAGAGCTCCTTATAGCAGTTACTGTAGTTCTGGATTGGTAATGGCAAATTCTTTCAGCATTTGTTTGTCTGTAAAAGACTGTATCTTTCCTTCATAAGTGATACTTAGTTTCAGTGAATACAACATTCTTGGCTGATAATTGTTTTGTTTGAGTAGGCTGAAGATGGATTCCCAGTCCCTTCTAGCTTGTAGGGATTTTTATTGAGAAATCTGCTGTTAATCTGAAAGATTTTCCTTTATAGGTTACCTGGTGCATCTGTCTCACAGCTCTTAAGATTCTTTCCTTCATCTTAACTTTGGATAACCTGATGACAGTGTGCCTAGGGGATGATCTTTTTGCAATGAATTTCCTGGGTGCTCTTTGTGCTTCTTGTATTTGGATGTCTGGGTCTCTAGCGAGGCCAGGGACGTTTTCCTCAATTATTCCCCCAAATATGTTTTCTGAACTTTCAGATTTCTCTCTTCTTCAGTAACACCGATTATTCATAGGCTTGGTTGTATAACATAATTCCAGACTTCTTGGAGGCTTTGTTCATATTTTCTTGTTCTTTTTCCTTTGTCTTTGTGGAATTGGGTTAATTCAAAGAACTTATCTTCAAGCTCTGCATTTCTTTCTCTCACTGTTCAATTCTATTGCTGAGAATGTCCAGAGCATTTTATATTTCTATAAGTGTGTCCAGTGTTTTCTGAATTTTGGGTTGTTTTTTCTTTAAGCTATCTATTTCCTTGAATATTTCTTTCTTCGCTTCTTGTATCATTTTTTGGATTTCTTTGCATTGGGCTTTGCTTTTCTCTGGTGCCTCCCTGATTAGCTTAATAATTAACCTCCTGAATTCTTTTTCAGGTAAACTGGTGGTGGGAAGGGCTCTAGAATTCCCAAGAGTATATTCCCTTTGTCTTCACCTGCCAGGGTGAGTAGGGAAGGACCATCAGGTGGGGGCAGGGTTAGGTGTGTCTGAGTTCAGACTCTCCTTGGGGGAGTCTTGCTGTGGCTGCTGTGGGGGTGGAGGAGGTAGGTTCCCAGGTCAATAAAATTGTGTACCTAGGAGGATTATGACTACTTCTGCTGAGTCATGCAGGTTGTCAGGGAAGTGGAGGAGAGCTGACAGTCACAGGCCTCACCTAGCTTCCATGCAAACTGAAGGGCCAGTCTCACTCCTCCTGTGCTACCCCTAACAGCCCTGAGTCTGTTTCCAGGAGGTGTGTGAGATGGGTTTGAAAACTTGCCCCAGGCTGCCTGCCTTCCAGCTGTGAAAACAAAGGGCTTAGTTTGTCCTCTGCCTGTGGAGTCTGCCCACCAGTTTCGCACCCTCCCCCGAATTCTGGTCAACAGGTTTCTCATCCCGTTCAAATTGTCACAAAGTTCAGTTGGAGATTTCCTTTCCGTGGTGTTCTCCCCCACTCCTCTGGCAACCTTCCCAATGGATCCCTGTGGTGCCAGGCAGGAATGGCCTGTTTGGGGACCCGGTGAGCTCCCAGGGCCTTTCTGCTGCTTCCTTACCCCTGTATTTTGCTCAGCTCTCTAAATTGACTCAGCTCCAGATAAGGTTAGTAACTTCTCCCACAAACAGACCTTCAGTTTCTCCAGCAGCAGTGTGTGTTTGGGAGTGGATGATCTCCTTTTCCCACTTCTGCAGTTGGGACACTCACAGTGTTTGAGGTGTCTCCTGGGTCTAGCAGGAGAAGTCCACCACCTTCGGAGGGTCCATGGATCCTCTCCAGATTGCTGATTTGTTCTTGCAGTCAATCAGGAGTTAATATTCACAATTCAAGCCTCTGCATGCTGTTCTGTTCATCTGAGTCAGAGCTGCAATCTAGTCCTGCTTCCCATCTGCCAGGATGACTCCTGGTTCCTTACTGAGAATTTTTGCATCAATGTTCTTTAGGGATATTGGCCTGAAGTTTTCTTTCTTTGCATCTCTGTCAGGTTTTGTTATACGGATGATGTTGGCTTCATAAAATGAGTTAGTGAGAAATCCTTCCTTTTCAGTCGTTGGGAATAGTTTCAGAAAAAAAGGTACCAGCTCCTCTTTGTACCTCTGGTAGAATTCAGCTGCAAATTTGTCTTGTGCTGGGCTTTTTTTGATTGGTAGGCAATTTTTTACTGCCTCAATTTCAAAAGCTGTTATTGGTCTATTCAGGGATTCAACTTCTTCCTGGTTCACTCTTGAGAGGGTATATGTGTCTAGGAATTTATCCATTTCTTTCTACATTTTCCAGTTTATATGCATAGAGGTGTTTATAGTATTCACTGATGGTTGTTTGTATTTCCGTGGGGTCAGTGGTGATAGCCCCTGTATCATTTTTATTGTATCTATTTGATTTTTCTCTATTTTTCTTCTTTATTAGTCTAGCTAATGGTCTGTTTTATTATTATTATTATTATTTTTTAAACTGCTCCTGCATTAGTTGATTTTTTGAAGGTATTTTTATTTATCTATCTCCTTCAGTTCTGCTCTTATCTTGATTATTTCTTCTCTTCTACTAGCTTTGGGGATAGTTTATTCTTGCTTGTCTAGCTCTTTTAGCTGTGATGGTAGGGTGTCAATTTCAGATCTTTCTAGCTTTTTGATGCGAACTTTCAGTACTATAAATTTCCCTCTTAACTCTGCTTTGGCTGCATCCCAGAGATTCTGGAATGTTGCCCCTTTGTTCTCATCGGTTTCAAAGAACTTCTTGATATCTGCCTCATTACTTACCCAGAAGCCATTCGGGATCAGGTTGTTCAATTTCCAGGTAGTTGTGTGGTTTTGAGTGAGTTTCTTATTTTTGAGATCTAATTCAATTGCACTGTGATCTGAGAGACTGTTTGTTATGATTTCAGTTCACATGAATTTGCTGAAGGGTGTTTTATTTCCAATTACATGATTGATTTTAGAATAAGTGATACAATGTGCAAAAATCCTATACATGAAAAACAAACAAACAGAGAGCCAAATCATGAATGAACTCTCATTCCCAATTGCTACAAAAAGAATAAAATACCAAGGAAGAAAACTAACAAGGGAAGTGAAGAACTGCTTCAAAAAGAACTACAAAATACTGCTCAAGGAAATGAGAGAGGACACAAACAAGTGGAAAAAACATTACATGTTCATGGATTGGAAGAGTCAATATTGTGAAAAGACTGTCCGAAGTAATTTATAGATTCAAGGTTATTCCTATTAAACTACCATTGACATTCTTCACAGAATTAGAAAGAAAACTACTTTAAAATTCATATGAAACCAAAAAAGAGCTCATATGGTTAAGATGATCCTAAGCAAAAAGAACCAAGTTGAAGGCATCACACTATCCAACTTCAAACTACACTACAAGGCTGCAGCAAACAAAACAGTATGGTAATTGTACAAAAACAGACACATAAACCAATGTAACAGAATAAAGATATGAGAAATAAGCCCACACATCTATAACCATGTGATCTTTGCAAACCTGATGAAAGCAAACAACAGGAAAAGAATTCCCTACTTAATAAATGGTGCTGGGAAAACTGGCTAGCCAAATGCAGAAAGTTGAAATTGGACCCCTTCCTTACACCTTATACAAAAATTAACTCAAGATGAATTAAAGACTTAACTGTAAAACCCAAAATTATAGAAACTCCAGAAGAAAATCTAAGCATTACCATTCAGGACATAGGCAAGGGCAAACATTTCATGATTAAAAACACCAAAAGCAATTCCAACAAAAGCAAAAATTGACAAATGGGATCTAATCAAACCAAAGAGCTTCTGAACAGCAAAAGAAACTATCATCAGAGTGAACAGACAACCTACAGAGTAGGAGAAAATTTTTGCAATCTATCCATCCATCAAAGATCTAATATGCAGGATCTACAAGGAACTTCAACAAATTTACAAGAAAAAAACAAGCTACCCCATTAAAAAGTGGACAAAGCATTCTTATACACCAGTTACAGACAAACAAGAGCCAAATCATGAATGAACTACCATTCACAATTGCTTCAAAGAGAATAAAATACCTAGGAATCCAACTTACAAGGGATGTAAAGGACCTCTTCAAGGAGAACTACAAACCACTGCTCAGTGAAATAAAAGAGGACACAAACAAATGGAAGAACATACCATGCTCATGGATAGGAAGAATCAATATCGTGAAAATGGCCATACTGCCCAAGATAATTTATAGATTCAATGCCATTCCCATCAAGCTACCAATGAGTTTCTTCACAGAATTGGAAAAAACTGATTTAAATTTCATATGGAACCAAAAAAGAGCCTGCATTGCCAAGGCAATCCTAAGTCAAAAAAACAAAGCTGGAGGCATCACGCTACCTGACTTCAAACTATACTACAAGGCTACAGTAACCAAAACAGCATGGTACTGGTACCAAAACAGAGATATAGACCAATGGAACAGAACAGAGTCCTCAGAAATAATACCACACATCTACAGCCATCTGATCTTTGACAAACCTGAGAGAAACAAGAAATGGGGAAAGGATTCCCTATTTAATAAATGGTGCTGGGAAAATTGGCTAGCCATAAGTAGAAAGCTGAAACTGGATCCTTTCCTTACTCCTTATACGAAAATTAATTCAAGATGGATTCGAGACTGAAATGTTAGACCTAAAACCATAAAAACCCTAGAAGAAAACGTAGGTAATACCATTCAGGACATAGGCATGGGCAAGGACTTCATGTCTAAAACACCAAAAGCAACAGCAACAAAAGCCGAAATTGACAAATGGGATCTAATTAAACTAAAGAGCTTCTGCACAGCAAAAGAAATTACCATCAGAGTGAACAGGCAACCTACAGAATGGGAGAAAATTTTTGCAATCTACTCATCTGACAAAGGGCCAATATTCAGAACCTATAAAGTACTCAATCAGGTTTACAAGAAAAAAACGACTCCATCAAAAAGTGGGCAAAGGATATGAACAGACACTTCTCAAAAGAAGACATTCATACAGCCAACAGACACATGGAAAAATGCTCATCATCACTGGCCATCAGAGAAATGCAAATCAAAACCACAATGAGATACCATCTCACAGCAGTTAGAATGGCAATCATTAAAAAGTCAGGAAACAACAGGTGCTGGAGAGGATGTGGAGAAATAGGAACACTTTTACACTGTTAGTGGGATTGTAAACTGGTTCAACCATTGTGGAAAACAGTATGGCGATTCCTCAAGGATCTAGAACTAGAAATACCATATGACCCAGCCATCCCATTACTGGGGATATACCCGAAGGATTATAAAGCATGCTGCTATAAAGACACATGCACACATATGTTTATTGTGGCACTATTCACAATAGCAAAGACTTGGAATCAACCCAAATGTCCATCAGTGACAGACTGGATTAAGAAAATGTGGCACATATACACCACAGAATGCTATGCAGCCACAAAAAAGGATGAGTTTGTGTCCTTTGTAGGGACATGGATGCAGCTGGAAACCATTGTTCTCAGCAAACTATCGCAAGAACAGAAAACTAAACACTGCATGTTCTCTCTCATAGGTGGGAATTGAACAACGAAATCACCTGGACTCTGGAAGGGGAACATCACACACCGGGTCCTATTGTGGGGAGGGGGTGGGGGGGAGATGGCATTGGGAGTTATACCTGATGTAAATGATGAATTGATGTGTGCTGACGAGTTGATGGGTGCAGCACATCAACATGGCACAAGTGTACATGGGTAACAAACCTGCATGTTGTGCACATGTACCCTAGACCTTAAAAATAATAAAAAAATTTAAAAAAATAAAAATAAAAAATTTAAAAAGGTGGACAAAGGACATAAATAGACACTTCTCAAAAGAAGATATTTATGTGGCCAACAAACATGTAAAAAAGCTCAACATCAGTGATCATTAGAGAAATACAAATGGAAACCACAATGAAATACCATCTCACACCAGTCAGCATGGCAATTATTAACAATTCAAGAAACAACAGACGCTGGCAAGGCTGTGGAGAAATATGAACGCTTTTACACTGTGGGAGTATATATTAGTTCCACCATTGTGGCAGACAGTGTGGCAATTCCTCAAAGACCTAGAACCAATACCATTTGACCCAGGAGTCCTATTACTGGGTTTATATTCAAAGGAATATAAATCATTCCATTATTAAGATACATGCACACATATGTTCACTGTGGCACTATCCACAATAGCAAAGATATGGAATCAACCTAAATGCCCATCAGTGATAGACTGATAAATGTGGATAAAAAAGTGGATAAAGAAAATGTAGTACATATACACCATGAAATACTATGGAGCTTATAAAGAAATGAGATCATGTCTTTTGGAGGGACATGGATGGAGCTGGAAGCCATTATCCTTAGCAACTAACTCAGGAACAGAAAACCAAACACCGTATGTTCTCACCTATAAGTGTGAGGTGAACAGTGAGAATACATGGACACAAGGAGGGGAACTACACACACTGGGACCTTTTCAGGGGTGGTGGAGGGAGAAAAGAGAACATCAGGATAAATAGCTAATGCATGCAGGGCTTAAAACTTAGGTGATACGTTGATAGGTGTAACAAACCACTATGACACACGTTTACGTATGTAGCAAAACTGCACGTCCTACACACGTGTCCTGGAACTTAAAATAAAATTCAATTAAATTGTGAAAAAAGAAAAAGAAAAGAAGAGAGAGAGCACTGCGAGAAGGGCTCAATTGCCATTTTTGGCTTTGAATATGAGAGATGAAGGCAGGGAGGTGAGGCATGTAACAGTGTTAGTTTCTTAGGGCTGCCAGAATAAATTTCCGCTAAGGTAGTGCCTTAAAACAACAGAAATGTATTATCTTACAGTTCCAAACAACAGAAGTCCATGAGTATCAGCAAGATAGCTCCTTTTGAAGACTCTAGGGGGAGTTTCATTCCTTGCTTCTTCTAGTGCTTGGTGGTTGCTGCGGTCCTTGTGTTATGCCCCATCACTTTCATCTCTGCCCCCATCTTTACCTCACCTTCTCCTCTGTGAGATTACTAAGTATATTTCTGCGTCATGCTTATAAGGGGCACTTATTGGATTTAGGGCACACTCAGATAATTCAGCATAAGTCTCTTTTCTCAAATCACATATTTTTCCATATAAAATAAACTTTTTCTTTTTATTTTTTACCATACCTGGTAATATTCACAGGTTCTGGAGATCAGGATGTGTGCACACCTTTTGGGGGGCCACCGCTCAGCCCACTGGAGTGGGCGACAGCAAGAACCTGGGAAAGGTGAGGAAACAGAGTCTCCCCTGGGCCTGCAGAAGGAGCACAGCCCTGCCTGCCTTGATCTTAGCCGGCTGAGACCCAGGCGAGTCTCCTGACTCACAGAACTGTGAGATCATAGGTTTGTGTTGGTTTTGGTCACTAAGTTTGTGGTAATTTGTTACAGCAACAATACAAATTAAGACTCTGTGTGTTGGCAGCTGGCAATGTCCTAGACAGAGACTGAGGGTTCGCCTGAGTGTGGCACTAGCCCTGAGAGAGGCAGAGGTAGGCTGGGGCCACGTGGTGGAGTTCCCAGTTGCAGACTGCCTGCACTGAGGCGTTTGGGACTGCAGCATGCCTTAGTCTGTACTGCATAATGAACACCTCTTTCGTTTTTAGAGTTTATGAAGCTGAAAAGTTTAAAAAATAAAACAAAGAAACAAACCACACAAGGGATTTGAAAACAGGCAGACTTAGTAAAGTAAGCTTTTTTTAAAAAATTTTTTTTTAATTTTATTTTTTTTTTAGAAGTAAGAATCAGAAATTTTTATTTTTAAAATGTTTATTTTTTTTTTAAATTACACTTTAAGTTCTAGGGTACATGTGCACAACGTGCAGGTTTGTTACATATATATACATGTGCCATGTTGGACCCGGTGTGTGATGCTCCCCTTCCTATGTCCAAGTGATCTCATTGTTCAATTCCCATCTATGAGTGAGAACATGTGGTATTTGGTTTTCTGTTCTTGCGATAGTTTGCTGAGAATGATGGTTTCCAGCTGCATCCATGTCCCTACAAAGGGCACAAACTCATCCTTTTTTATGGCTGCATAGTATCCCATGGTGTATATGTGCCACATTTTCTTAATCCAGTCTGTCACTGATGGACAGTTGGGTTGATTCCAAGTCTTTGCTATTGTGAATAGTGCCACAATAAACATATGTGTGCATGTGTCTTTATAGCAGCATGCTTTATAATCCTTCGGGTATATCCCCAGTAATGGGATAGCTGGGTCAAATGGTATTTCTAGTTCTAGATCCTTGAGGAATCGCCACACTGTTTTCCACAATGGTCGAAGTAGTTTACAATCCCACTAACAGTGTAAAAGTGTTCCTATTTCTCCACATCCTCTCCAGCACCTGTTGTTTCCTGATTTTTTAATGATTGCCATTCTAACTGGTGTGAGATGGTATCTCATTGTGGTTTTGATTTGCATTTCTCTGATGGCCAGTGATGATGAGCACTTTTCCCATGTGTCTGTTGGCTGTATGAATGTCTTCTTTTGAGAAGTGTCTGTTCATATCCTTTGCCCACTTTTTGATGGGGTTGTTTGTTTTTTTCTTGTAAATTTGATTGAGTTCTTTATAGGTTCTGGATATTAGCCCTTTGTCAGATGAGTAGATTGCAAAAATGTTCTCCTACTCTGTAATGGCTCTCCTACTTGTCCTGAGACATTGGATTAGTGTCTTAATCATTTTGGTCTTTGATTTTCATTTTAGTGTGTAGAACGGAAATGAAAATAACAACTGAATTTTCAGTGATGTTTAAGCTTAACATTTTTGTAGGACTCTTATTATGTGAGCTGTTACTAATCGTTCCTCCTGTATGCTGAGCTATGCTCTGCGCTTTTAGTGTGGAAATTGGGGTTGCCTAGCTTATTCTCTTCATTTTGCTCTCATGGTCCGTGGCATTATTACATTACTAGTCAGCAGGAGCTTGTCAATTTGTGCCCATTCTACCTATGAAGGAAAGATTCTGCACAGAATAAAGTAACTCCTCTCTGCATTTTTCCTTACACGGGTAAATATTCTTGGAGCAAAGCCAACAGAACCGCATGATTATTACCCGATCGACTCTGTTTTGAGTATCTGCTATCACTCTCCTATTGGGCTTCTGTCAAACATTATAGAGTCTCAGATTCACAAACGCATTCTTTGTTTTCCTAATCCTTAGAGTTACTTTTCTTTTTGATATAAACTTCAGGATTACTTCCCAAGGCAAGGCAAACTATATGTGATAAACCATTATAATGGCCCCTCACACATGTAAGGTTATTCAATCAGTTCATTCTTTGCAACTCAGAATGAAATTTCTATTGTCATTCCAAAAAATCTACATTATCAAGGACTCAACAAAAATATCACTGAATGCAAAAATAGGGAATTTGCAATATTCCCCCTATAAAACATATGTACCATACTCTTCCCTTTACTGGAACTTTTTTGACATGCTCGTGTGAAAAAAAATGAAATCATATATTTTAATTACTGTAGCTTTTCTAACTATTTCAGCAGGATGGTATATACCAAAGATAATGGATAATTTAGATGACACTGATTTTTTAAAAAACCTGTAAAAGCATATTTATTTTTCCAAAGTTTTTAATGCTATGGCCACAATTCTGAAGCATTGACTGATCTTTTCAATGAATATTTTGAGTTTATGTGTGGGCATTCAGACATACATTTGGATGAAAAAGAATTATTGATATTATTCTAACTGCTTTGAAAACCTAAATGTAATTTTTTTGCATAACATATATTCAGACATATGTGGGATTTTTGATGGTGTTTTATTATTTTGTCTTCCTTCAAAACATTGATGTTGATTATTTATAACTATCAAAACCAATAATTGGAAGAAATAGAAAAGGCCTTTGAGCTAGCAGACATGTTAATACATGTTATTAGAAATAGAATTTTTGTAAAAGTAACACAAGAAAAAGCCTGAAGGCAGGGTGAAAAGTGATTTTACTGATAAATGGAAAACATCATTTACTTGGTCTCAACAAAGTTAAAAAATGTCCTTTTTGGTGAATATGAGATATATTTCTGTACAAATTCCTCATAGAGTTTTCTAATGGGAAATAGCTACTTGGAATGAAATCTTATTGAAAAAAATCGTTTTTGTACATTCCATAGGAACTAAATATAAAATGAAGTATGATAAATGAGTTAATTTTAGCACCACTGAAAGGAAATCTATGAACAGGTAGTTGTAGGAACCTTGAATTGACTATTAATGCCAGGAACAATCAGAATAACTTAATTACATACCGATAGGTTGCTCTTTAAAGTGTTTAGATACAGTCACTTTGCTTTATTCACGTTGCAAATATTGTTATTTATTTATTTTTTTCTTTACAAATGGAAAGTCTGTGATAACCATGCATGGAGCAAGTCTATCAGTAACATTTTATCAACAGTACGCAGGCACTTCATGTCTCTGTGTCACATTTTGGTAATTCTCACAGTATTTTGAAATTTTCATTATTATGGTAACCATTATGATGATCTGTAACCAGTGATCTTTGATGTTACTGCTGTGATTGTTTCAAGGTGCCACAACCTGTACCCATGTAAGACAGCAGACTTAATAGATAAATGTAGTGTGTGTTCTGATTGCTCCAGCAGCTGGCTGTTCTCCTGTCTCTCTCCCTCTGCTCTGTCCTGCCTATACTCTGAGACACATAGCATTGAAATTAGGTTGATTAATAACCCTACAATGGCCTCTAAGTGTTCAAGTGAGAAGAGAATTGGGAGACTCTCACTTTGAATCAAAAGGAGGAAGTAATTAAGCTTAATGAGGAAGGCATGTTGAAAGCAGAGATAAGCCAGAAGCTAGGCCTCCCTCTTACACTCAACAGCCAAGTTTTCAATGCAAAGGAAAATATCTTTAAAAAGATTAAAACTGTTACTTCAGTAAACATGTGTATTATAAGAAAGCAAAACATCCTCACTGCTGATACGGAAAAAATTTTCGTGGTCTAGATAGAAGATCAAACCAGCCACAACATTCCCTTAAGCCAAAGCCAGAACAGGACCTGTTTACAAATCTATGAAAGCTGAGAGGTGAGGAAGCTTCAGAAAAAAAGATTGAAACTAGCAGAGGTTGGTTCCTGAGGTTTAATGAAAGAAGCTGTCTCCATAACCTAAAAGTACTAGGGGAAACAGCAAGTGCTGACGTGGAAACTGCAGCAAGTTACCCAGAAGATCTAGCTAAGATAATTGATGAAGGTGACTACACTAAACAACAAAATTTCAGTGTAGTTAAACAGCCTTCTATTGGAAGAATATGCTGTCTAGGACTTTTATAACCAGAAAGAAATAAATGCTTGGCTTCAGAACTCCAAAGGACAGGCTGACTCTCCTGATAAGGGCTAATGCTGATGATGACTTTACACTGAAACCAATGTTCATTTACCATACTAAAAATACTAGGATCCTTGAGAATTATGCTAAATCTACTCTGCCTGTGCTCTCTAAATGGAACAACAAAGCCAGATGATAGTAGATCTGTTTACCACATGGTTTACTGAATATTTTAAGCCCACTGTTGAGACCAACTTCTCAGAAAAATATTTCTTTGAAAATATTACTGCTCATTGACAGTGCACCTAGTCACTCAAGAGGTCTCATGGAGACATACAAGGAGATTAATGTTGTTTTCTTGCCTGGTAACACAACTTCTATCCTGCAGCCCATTGATCAAGGAGTACTTTTGAGTTTCAAGTCTTATTGTTTAAGAAATTCATTTTGCAAGGCAATGGCTGCCATAGACAATGATGAGAGGTCAAAATATCAACATCAACAGGAGTTTAGAGACACCCTTCACGGATGTCTATGAGGGTTTCAAGACTTCAATGAAAAAAGTAAGTGCAAATGTGGTGGAAATAGCAAGAGAAGTAAATTAGAAGTGGAGCCTGAAAACATGAGTGAATTGCTGTAATTTCAGGATAACACTTTAAAAGATGAGGAGTTGCCTTCTATGCATGAGCAAAGAATGCAGTTTCTTGAGATGAAATCTACTTCTGATGAAGATGCTGTGAACATTGTTGAAATGACAACAAATGATTTAGAATGTTCCATAAACTTAGTTGATAAAGGAGCAGCAGAATTTGAGAGAATTGACTTCAATTTTGAAGGAAATTCTTTGGGTAAAATGCTATCAAACAGCACTGCATGCTATAGGGGAGTTTTTCATGAAAAAAGTCAATCAATGCAACAAATTTTATTGTTTTCTTGCTTTAAGAAATTGCCACAGCCACCACAACCTTCAGCAACCAAATCCTGATCAGTCAGCAGCTGTCAACATCAAGACAAGATCCTCCACTAGCAACAAGACTATGACTTAGTGAAGTTTCAGATGATTATTAGCATTTTTCTTTTTGGAAATAAGGTATTCTTTAAGTAAGGTACATTGCCCTTTTAGACATAATGCACCCTTAATAGACTACAGCATAGTATAAACATAACTTTTATATGTACTGGAAACCAAAAAAATAATGTGACTTCTTTTATTGTGATATTTGCTTCACTGCAGTAGTCTGGAGCCAAACTCTCAATATCTTCAAAGTATACCTGTCCTTACATTCTTGTAGCTTATGATCTATCCGCCTATGTGTTATTTTATTAGGTTGAAATTGAGTTGAATGAAGAAATAAGTGCTGGTTAAACATTATTTGGCAGCTTTTAAATCTTAATAAACAGAATTAAATGCCTACTGTTCACCCTCTGAAAACATCAAGCTTTATTAGCAACCTGCAACATGAGAAGTTGAAAAAATTGCTCAGAGGCATTTATACTTTTCCCAATAATGAAGAAGGAAAACATATAATCATATCTTCATTGTATGTATTATTCATGTGATTTTTAAAAAAAAATTCTCTTTAGAAACACTGTAAAAATTTTCTACAAAATGAAATTACCTTCTTTTGCACTTAAATTTCTACAAGCAAGTTCATAATGGTCTTCTATAAGCCAGAGATAGAGAAAGTTTTCTGCTAGAATGCTGAAAGTGTGAGTGTGCTGTGCTACAGGTACATCATAAACATATAAGGGCAAAATTCCTGATCTGGTGGAGGACTGAGGGAATGACTCAGAAATATGTATTATTTAAATGTACAGATTTTACAATTATTTTCTAATTAGAATATATAGTCCATTAATATTTAATGTAATTATTAATATATCAGCATTTATGGCTGTGTTTTCATCATGTGTTTTCTACCAGTATTCTTTGTTTTTCCATCCCTCCCTTCCTGTAGACAGGAAAGGGAGATCATGATCTTTCCACCTACAATCAAGGTGTGCTTCCAATAGAACCAACAGAAAATGAAATAACCTGATAACTACTGGCCGTCTAAGAGGGAAGGTATCCATTGCTTAATCCGCCTCTCTACTCCACCAAAAAGATCAGTGAAAGGAAATGGAATTTCCTTCTCATAGTGGGAGAATGCATCACTACCTTTTTCACTTTCAACCCATGCCAATACATACTCTGAATTTAGAGGCACTGGGATAACACTGAGGATGGCACTGGGGTTTGGTGGAAAGGAGAAACACTTAGAATCCATATGGAATAATTGTGTTGAAGTGAATAGGACTGAATGTAAATCAAATGAAAATGCCTTTTAAAATTTTTATTGTGAAAATTTCAAGGTGTACACAAATGATTTGAGAACACTATATTAAGACCACATGTCCTTAAAACTCATCCTCTATAATGATCAACATATTATTATCCATATGTGATCAAATACATATGGATAATTGTGTTTCCTCTATAAACTGATGGAGCTCAGGACATGCTACCCCAAAATATGGCACCGTGGCATTTAGGAAGCAGCAGACCTGGAGGGTCACTCTCATCTTCTCTTCACCTTTCTTCCCTGAAGCAGGTCATAAAAGAATTCTCTGACCTTCCTCTGAAGTAGGTCATAAAACTTTCATTCCAGAGGTGCCCTCTGTATTATGTCTGGAGAAAAGAAATATTCCTATTCTCGAAGACTCAGAGACATACACAAGAATCCGAACAAACCCTTGTTAGGTTCCCTGCAGTTTACTACCATTAGGTCATACCCTCTTTGTCCAATCATACTTCTTCATGACTATCCACTCACAAAACTCGGCGTAATGATACACAGGTTTCCCTGTTCTTCATTTTTGAAGTCACCTAAGACTTATATTAACAAATGTGTATGCTTTTCTATTGCTAATCTGTCTTTTGTTATAGGTGCCTCATCCATAAACCTTGTGAAGGGTGAGTAAAAGATATTACTATTGACCCTTGAACAATGTAGGAGTTAGGTCAGCAACGATGTGTTGACTCTGAGCAGTAGAAAATCCAAGTATAACGTTTGACTCCCCTCAGAACTTAACTCTAAATAATCTACTTTTTACTGGATGCCCTACCAATAACATAAGCAGTCAATTAATACATATTCTGTGTGTTATATATCCTATATAGAATATTTTTACAATACTGTAAACTAGAGAAAAGGAAATGTTTTTAAGAAAATCATAAGGAAGGGAAAGTATCTTTCCTATTCACTAAATGAAAGTGGATCATCATAAAGGTCTTCATCATAATCATATTCACTTTGAGTAGGCAGAGGAGGAGGTGGAGGGGTTGGTCTTGCTGTCTCAAGGGAGGCAGAGGCAGAAGAAAATCTGGGCATAAGTGGATGCACATAACTCAAACTCATGTTGTTTAAGGGTCAACTGTACTTATTCTCTCTTACAGCTCTGACCTCCTAATTTTTTTCTTTCAATTTTTTTAACACGGCTTCAATTTAATCCACAAATAGTTCTGTGTGTACCTCTAAGATAAAATACTTTTTAAAAACACAACATTACTATAGTTGCAAATAAAAGTTAAACAATAATTTCTTAATGTTATCTAATATTCAGTCCATATTCAAATTTTCCAGGTGGATCATAAATATACTTTGTGACCTATTAGGAGATCTATTTAGGAGAAGGACAGTGCCGCTTACACCATTATCTCATTTGGAGGTCAGGAGAGATTCACAATATTTACAGGGAAGCACCACAGTAGGTGGAAACTTCTCAAATTAGTAATCGCCTAATTCATCTCAGCCCAGGATTGGATCAGGTGAACCCTCACCACTGTGTCTGGCTAGTAAAGCAAAGGCTGAACATTTGTGGAAGAAGATGTTATACTGAACCTTGCTTATACATATAGCTGACAGCCTATCAATTCCTAGACACATAAATAATATGAATTATATTAAAAAGCCAAAAACAAAAAAAGAAAACACAGAAAATAGAAATAGATCTGCACCTAATTCAGATATGGGGCTAGCAACAAGGTCTGTAAATAACTATCATTAATATCTACAAAAAATAGGAAGATGGAGAAAATGTATGAAAAGAGAATTAAAGTTTGTAAATTTTTTAAATGAAAATTTCAGAATTTAAAAATATATTCAATTATGAAATCAATAAGTGGATTTAGGAGATTAGACACAAGAATATTTCGCTTGCAAAGTAGAAGACATGTAGAAAATATTCAACAGAGACATATAGAGAAAGAAAAAACATACAAGAAATAGAATAAGGAATACGCGGGGAAAATGCTATATTCTGTAATTAGGGTCTCAGAAGAGACTCCAGAAAAAAATATGCAAAGGAGCAGAGATAATGGCTAAAAATTTTGCTAAACTGATGAAAATGATTCACCCACAGAGTTAAGAAGCTCTGCTACTGCCAGGCAGAATAAATATAAAGGAAATAGTTATAACAAAATTCTGAAAGACAGAGAAAACCCTACAAATAGATTAATGAAAGAAGGCACATTACCTTCAGAAGAGCAAAACTAAATCTAAAGCTGACTTCTCAGTGAAAATGATGGAAAGCCAGACAATGAAATGACATCATTCATGAGCTGGAAGAACAGAATCTACATTTAAATCATGGGAAATTTAAAATATTAATAAGACATAAAGATGTTTTCAAAAAATAAATTGAAAGGATGGTACACTAAGAATAGTTATAAAAGTTATCACAGTGAGTGCTTCAAGTGAGAGATAAATGATTGCAGATTTGAATACAGAAATGCATAAAGAAAGAGGAACAGAAAGGGTAATTTCATTACATGTAATACAAATATATGTAAAAGTAGAACACTTATAAAATAATTATTTAAATTAAGGGAGGGATTAAGTCAAATAAAAGTGCTTTAATATTTTAACATTGTTAGGGAATATAAATCCAAAATTTTTTAAAAGTGTAACAATGAAAATCCAACAAAATATAAACATATACTGCATTAGGAAAACAGTTTAACTTCAGAACACAGGAGAGAAAATGAAAAAAAATGAATTTTCTTCTTTATACCCTACACCAAAATCAACTGCAGTTTGATTGCAGACCTACTTAAGTATAACTACAAACATTTTAGATAAAAATAATAGAAGAACATTGTCATAACCTTGGGTTAGGCAAAGAGAAACATTAATTGTAACTTTAGACTGATATTTCCAATTCAAATTTAAGATAGTAATGTTTTCAGTTAATACTGTATTCTCATAGTTTGCTTCTTTTTTTCTTTAGCAAAAATTCTGGTTTCTAATGTCTTTAAGATAAATTATAATTGTTTTGCTGCAGTTTCAGAAAACTATGCCATATTCTTACTGAATATGATTACTGAATACACTTCACAATTTCTTTGGACTTTAAATGCCTTTTTTTTGTGTATGTTTTAGCTATCCACATGATATATGATCAGGTTTAACTATTTTATTTTTGCTGTGTATTTGTAGGGATTCTTTTATTTTATTATTTTTAAATTATGTAAATTGTTTAGAAGTTTTAAAATCAAAACTATTAAAAATTCAGAGAAATGTAGCTTCCATCCGTGGAGTGCACATATGTCTATATATAAAATTCCATCTTAATAAGCAATTACTTATGCTGTTTTTATCACTCTTCCCCTGTGGTAATGTACCAGGCCTACTATTCCACACTTTGCTTTTTCACATGTGGGCTATATCTGGGTATTCCTCCACGGAAGCAATTGGAAATACTGAAAAAGTTGTAGGAACATTTGTCTTGAGGGACGCTTACAATCCAGAGAGAAACAAGGAACTGTGGTTGTTGACAGAGAGCAGGGTTTGGAAGCAGTTTTTATTCTTTAATTAAAATTGATCTAGTTTCATATTGAAGGTCTCCAGGCAAACATACTATACCTGAAAATGTCCCTACAGAATGAGGCTCCCTGGAAAGCTATCCTTTGGTCTCCAGACATTGGGTCTTATGACAAGAATGGAGTAAAACTTTTGTAGGTTTCTCAGTGCTCCTGTTAGAAGCCCCGACCTCCTGGACTCTAGACATATTAAAAGGATTAAGTCTAGAAACATTTGTCCTGTCAGTTGCTTTTTTCCTAGAGCATAATAAAACTTCTCAGATCTTCCTAAGAAGGGCAAAGATTCCAGCCCAGACTAGGTCCTCAGGCTAAGCCCTAAGGTCTCTGGGACAGGAGAACCTTCTCCTTTTAGGTACAGTCAGCCCTCCGTGTTTGTGGGTTCCATATGCAGGGAAGTCAACCAACTGGGGCTTGAAAATATTTGAAAGAAAAAAGAAGATAATTGCATTTGTACTGAACATGTAGAGATTCTTTATCTTGTAATTATTCTCTAAACAATACAGTATAAATAGTATCTATACAACATTTATATTGTTTCAGGTATTATAAGTAATTTAGAGATGATTTAAAGTATACTGGAGGATGTGCATAAGTTATATGCCAATACTCCACAATGTTATATAGGGAACTTGAGTGTCCATGCAGTTTGATATCTGAGGGGTCCCTGGACACTCCCATGGATACTGAGGGATGACTGTATTTACAACTCAAGGAAGAAAGAGGCTTGAAAACTTGGAAACATGTCTAGGTGGTAAAGGGCCCAATACATGGGACAATCTGACTCCTCCAGAGGTTTTATTTCCCTTCAAAAGGCTGGAGTTTGACTCCAGCACATTACACTTCTTAGGTGGGCCTGGCTACTTGTGCAGAACACTTGACCTGGCTCTTACGGCACCCCGGGAGAAATGACTAGGGTAAGGAGACCCACATACTTACTGTTTACTGTGAGATTTTAATAAAAAATCTGTCTCTGACCCAGACAACTTCATGTGCATAATTAGGATAATTTTAATAAAGATGAATATTAAATATGAATATCTATTACTTTTCCCCGTATACATATACTATAAAATAAATGAAAATGCTTTAATTATTCTTTGCCCTCAGATTAAATCTAAGGGGAAGGCTTCTTTAATTAGACTGATGTATACAACATTCACAGATTCATAAAATATAAAATGAAAAATTTCATGTCAAGTAATGACTCTGTTGGTCATTGGGGAAATGAAAACTCCTTTTAAAAGTATATTTTTCAATGTAGGTTGATGCTTTTAAGTCCTTTTTTAGTCTAGGAGAGACAGCTAATTATTCAGGCTAGAACTGACTCCTTTAAGACTGGAGGCAAAGGATAAATGGTAATACAGAGATTTGGGTCATGCGGAGTTGGAAAAGTTTACTGTTTTGGGGCTGCAAACATAAGAAGTAATACTGAAAAAGACATGAACAAAAAAAGGCTCTGTAGGGATTAATTGGGTTAAAATGGGGATACAATTCTAGAAAAGAGACCAGATTTAAGCAGATTCATTTTCAACTAATTCCTGTTGCTTCAGATGGCATGATGGTAGCCACAATTCAATGGAAAGAAAAAATGCATGGGGATGGAGAAATAATGAGCAAATGTGGGCTTGAGGACGATTCCTAGGAAATAACTTTAGGTGAGTGCAGGCACATCAAATTGACAGGAAACAAATGAATCAGAAGTCTATTCCTTCTTTTTATCACTTACTAAAATATTCTGTGGGTATCAAGCCCGCCCATAGGTCCTTAAATTTTCCCAGCAGAAAAAAAGGTGTTAAAAGCTGCTTACCTTCCACTAAGGACAAGATCCCCCCAAACCCCATCAGATGTGGCCTTGGGAGATGATGCCAAAGAAAGCGCCTCCACAGAGGGTCAAACCAGAGTCAAAGGATCTCACACAAGGGAATCTCCCCAGATAGCAGGACTGGAGTCTAATTGAAGGTCTTTCCACATCCTTCTGGGGAAAGGGTGCTTTCTACAGCTTGGCCATCAGGATTTCATCATTGCTGTAGATCAGTGACTTCAGCGTAGATCCCAAGCTTCCTTTTTGTCAGTTGCAGTTTTTCTAGTCATGCCCCACCATTGTATACTTGGTATATACATGCAGGAGGCAGATAGCTTGTTTTCAATTTTGTAAGCAGGTGGGTCAAAAGGATGAAATGCTGATGGAGAGAACATTGTCATACCCACTTTGAGCTGTCACACCCACTTTAATGTTAGACTGTCTCTTGGGGAGAAAATGCATGTATTTTACATGTACGAAAAAATGCATTTAAATATGTAGTGGCCAGAGGGGTGGACAGAAATTTGTATCCTCCATAATATGCAGTTGTTACTAGGAAGTGGCTGCAAGCTTACAGCAGCTATACTTACTTTAGCAAATACTTCTAATGGCAAGTATTGATTATGAGTAACACAGTACAAATTTCATTATTAATTTCTCTATGGTAAGGTATTGAAAAGAGTTTGTGGTATTCTTTCTCAGCTAAAGAATGTGCTTTCAATTCAAATACCTAGAATAGTAGTACCAATTTCCCTCTGTTAATTTGTAAGTCAGAGATATCAAGAACAGAAAGTGAGTTCAGAAAACCATCTTCTTCCTTTCATATTCAGATTTAGTTCTATGTCTTCAGGATCCTTTGAATTTACACATTTATTGTTATAATGGCCATAGATAACATGTCGAGAAAAGGAAAATGCATGAGAGGTCAATTCAAAAATTGTTTCAGGAAACTATTGTGTAACCTTTAGTAAACTCATGTAGGGCATTTTCCAAAAATAAATAACCACCTATTCTTAAAGACCTGAAGATCTGAGAAAACTACAAAGGCCACTAACACTGCCCAAGTATTAATTTGTTCAACTGCCCTACATTTAAAAATGCCTGAATTATGTGGAATGACTAATAAATCAGTAAATCTTATGTATGAATGAAAGGGATGTATAACAAAGTAAGTATCAAACAAATTAATTGTTACAGCTACCAATGTTCCTTTAAAATAAACTATGATCATAAATCTTCATAGCATAGTAAGTGTAAAATTACCTCATGTATATCATTACAAATGTTTGGTGAACTTAATAAATTATTTCTTAAATGTAAGTGATGAGAATTTAAATTCACACACAGCTGCTTAAAATGATCAAATGTAAAAAATGAGATTTTACTACAAATAATATATTAAAGGCTGTGGGACCATGTTATAATACTGAGCAATGAACACTGAGTCACTCAACTGGCAAAATATGTGGGCAGAACCTCTCAGTAGCCTTGAAAGGAAACCTCAGCTATATCTTATATAACTTAGTGATGGCCATATGTATTAAAATATCTGCTCTAGATGATGGGCAATGTTTGGGTAATTTAAAACATTGTCACATTGAAGTAGTTCATTCTTCCTTATGCCCAAAGCAATAACATTGGGGGCAGGGGCAGGGGAAGGGGTTGTAGAAGCCTCGATTACTCGTTATGAAATATACAATTGAGTCAAACATTTGCAATCTGTTAAAGTTGTTGGCAACTAAAGGGAAATCACTAAAATATCAAAATGTAATTTTTTTTTAGCAGTTTCAACAATGAAAAAAAGGGAACTACTGCATTTTATGTACAAAGCAGGAAGACCATAATTATCTCTTTGCCCCTTTCTTCCTCTCTTCTCCTTCTGGAGCTTCTATAATGAGTATGTTGCCTGCTTGAGGCATCCCACAGGCTCCTTAGACTCTGTTCACTTTTCTTTAATCCGTTTTCTTTCTGTTCCTTGGCCTCAGCAGTTTCCATTGCCCTATCTTTAAAGTTTACCAATAGTTTCTTCTGCCTGTTCAAACCTAACTTTGACTCCTTGTGAATTTTTATTTTAACACTTTTTAGCTTTAGAATTTCTTTTGGTTTATTTTTAGGTTTTTTTTCTATCAATTTTTGTTATTTCTATTTTATTCATTATCATTTTCTTGACATTCACATTCTCCATGCCTTACTGAGTATCTTTGTCAGCTGTTTCAAAGTCTTGTTAGCATGTTCACCATCTGGTCCTACTTAGTGTCAGTTTCTGTTGTTTTTGTTAATAGGTTATACTTCCAGGTTTTTCAATATGTCTTGTGAATTTTTTGGCTAAAAACTGGACATTTGAATATAATAATGAGGTAACTCTGGAAATCAAATTACCCCCTTTCCCCTTTGTTGGTTTGTGTGTGTGTGTGTGTATCTTGCTATTTAAAAAAAAAATTGTTTTGAATTGCTATGGGCTGTCTCTGTGCCAAGGATCAGCCTGAAGAGTAAACTTCAGGTCTTCTCAGGTTATTTCTGAGCCAGTGTCTTGCACAGTGACTTTTTTTTTTTTTTTTTTTTTTTGAGATTGTATCTTGTCCTGTCACCCAGGCTGGAGTATAGTGGTGGGATCTCTGCTCACTGCAACCTCCACTTTCCAGGCTCAAGCAATCCTCTCACCTCAACCTCTTGAGTAGCTAGGACTACAGGTGTGTGCTACCATGCCTGGGTAATTTTTGTATTTTTTCTTTTGTAGAGATAAGGTTTCACCATGATAAGCCAGGCCAGTCTTGAACTTCTGGCCTTAAGTGATTCACACACCTCTGCCTTCCAAAGTGCTGGGATTACAGGAGTGAGCCACCTTGCCCAGCCTGCACAGTGACTTTCTAATTTCTCCTATAAATATAGTTGCTTTCGAATGTTTTTGTGTTTCATGTCTGACTCCCAAAAGGGGGAAAATAAGAATGACAAAGAAGTAAAAGGAGTGGTCAACCTTTAAATACCCAGACAGTCACTTCCGCTGGAAAGGAAGGGGCTTGCAACAATGAGAAGAAGTCCAACAATAGCTCATCTTCTTTGTCTGCACCACTGTAATCAGAAGCCCCAATCAGTGATTAGATTTAAAAAAATCCTTGATATTTGGAGAACGTGGTCATTTAATCCACCTTGATTCCTGCACACTGTGTTCAGGGTGCTCCAGGAACATGTGGCCAGCCATAGAGGTTGTGTAGCTGCTTCTGGGCTAAGAGCTGAAATTGACTGCAATTAACTGCACTTTACTGTCCAAGCCTTCCCCTGGAATTTGCAAGCTGTTCAGAGACTCAGGAGTTCCAAAATAGTTACGTCAGACAGATTATGCCAGTGCAGTTGTTGTCTAGTTAGGGAGATGGATTCCTGGGGCTTCTTACTTTACCTTACCCCAGATTCCACATACTACACATATATAGTAAGTTAGAGATACAATATGTGTACTAAATCAGTAAATTATAATCGTGAGTCAGTGTTGAAATACTGACCTTTTGAAAAACATTTTTTCACCATTTTCATTTTGATAATGGAAACATAATTATATTTACAGCCAAAGCTAACAAAATGTGAATTTTAGTTGCTCTTTGAAAGTCATGCTACAAGGAAGAAATTTTGCATTCAGATGAAAACTCATTGGTTGCCATGCAGAATAGTTATGTAAGAAAAAAATCAAATGAGTTATAAGGGTTGAAAAGTAGATTAAAACTCTATAATTTATAGGGAAGGCTATTTTTGAAAGTAAGCGGCTCAGAGCACAATCCTGTTCCAGAAGATTAATTTTTAAAATTAATATATCTATTTATTTATCATCTGTGTTCCCTGAGGACATGAAGAAGTTCCCAGAAAGCGTAGTTAAAATGCAGAAAGACTGAAAGAAAATTGATGCTTACCTGGGATTGCTCTTTATAAGTGGTGATCAATATTTTGTGAAAGGCTATGAAAAACAGTATCATAAATGCATAACATACTAGTTTTATATCTACTGTGTCCACTTACTCTTTTATAATATATAAATGGCAGAATTGCTATTTTGGAGGAAAAAAAGGTGGAGAGTTTTCTACATCTATTTAATTGTTTCAAAGTCGGTATATCTGAAATACAAAACATAGCTCATGTCCTTCCTCACCTGGAGAAGTCCAAGTGCTGTTTACATTTGTGTCACAGGCAGAAGTTGAGGTAGACTAGAGGCAGGGATGAGAAAGAGATGTCAAGGGCTCTAGAGAAAGGGGTTCATCTTTGCTCCCTCATGCACCCAGCCTTCCAGCAGGCTGTGAATGTGTCCATTTATTTCTTCAGCCCCTGATAGCCAAAAGTAATGCTTTGTGAGAAGCAGGAAAGTTAATAACGTCATCACTAAAAAATAAAAAAAAAAATACATGAAAGGATGAGAATTTAAATTGATTTGGCAGATATTATTGTACTAGTCAGAGTTCTCCAGAGAAGTAGAATCAGTGGATATAGATACAGATATACACATACAGAAAGAGATGTATTGTAAAGGATTGACTGGCTCACACGATTATGGCGGCTGAGGTCTTACAGTTTGCTATTTCTAAGCTGGAGGCCAACGACAGCCAGCAGCATGGTTCTCGTCCATGTCCAAAGGCCTCAGAGAGAACCCAGGGAGCTGGCTGGGGCTTCCCATCACCAGGGAGGGGTGGGGGGGGGTTCCCACTCATGTGGTCTCTTTCACACTCTCTCTCCTACTCTTTCGTGTTTACACACAGAGATTAACTCTTTGTACTGTGAAAACCAACTTTTCTACCTCCCCTGATTTTAGACAATAAAGATGTGAGAGAAAAACATAATAATTTCCTACAAACTAAATAACAACACTGGGTTTCTCTTCTCACATTTCCCCTTTCTGGATGTTTTTTTTTTTTCTTTGTCTCTCTTCTCTTCCTACTAGTGGTCCTTGTTAAGTCTTCTTCAGCCATCTCACCACTATGCCTCCTCTAACCTGAGTGGTCTGGGAAGTTGCAGGAGTGGGAGGTATCAGACTCCTAGTGAGGTCATCAGCCCCTTGCGGGTCTGGGATCCTAAAAGAAAGCCCCCACCCCGGGTGACTGACTTTTCTGAAGGATTTGGATGTTAACTGTATTGATCACCTCACCTGGAGTGCATGCATCCTCATGCATCATGTCCCACACCGGTCAGGCCACATCAACTTCCCCAAAGCATTTTGGAATCCTGACACTTTTTGTTTGTTTGTTTGTTTGTTTTGGCTCCATATTTTCCCAGTCCTTCAAAGTTACCACTCAAAGCAAGTGACCAGTTTTGTGGAAGAAGGGGTCTATTTGCCATTCTTGTTTTACCATTTTACCTTCCTTGCTTCAAGGCATAAATAAAATAAAACAAAAATTTAAGAAGTAATGCAGTGATGGATTGGTCATCATTATCTCTCCAATGTTGGAAGGACCATTTCTGAACGATCTGGCAACATTCCTCCACTTCTGGGTTTCCCTGGTTTCCTGCTTGACATGTTTGGTTTATCTCACCGTATTTTCCTTAACATGGAATACGTGTCATGTTTGGATATGAAATTTTCTTTTGATATTTCACGTCAATCTCATTTTTCTAGCTCAAATCCACTTCTTTTATTATCTGATCTGTCAAAATCCTTTTGACCCCTTAAAATAAACTGTTTTCTTAATAAAAATAAACACTTGGTCTTTCTCAACACTCACTTATGCTTCTGAGAGGTTGTGATTATGGTCTACTGTCTTAGTTTTTTAAATGTCTCTTTCTCTCGATTGCTGGATCCTGGAGGAATAAGTTCTGACTAATCCCGATGCAACCCTTCCCCTGTCCCTCTGAACTGCTCTGCAGCCCCAGTTTTGTAAGGCACCTGTGCCCACTCCAGATCTCTGCTTAAAGTCTTAGAATTTCTCTCTAATGCCCAAAAGAGAATGCCTAACTTCCTCACACGGTGTAGCAAACCACTCATGATCTCATCCTTGCGAGTATTTTTAGCAACACTTCCTGTGCTATTCCTTGAAATATACTCTGAGTCACGAACAATCACTTGCCATTTCACAATACACTATATACATCTTCACAATACACTATATACATCTTCAGTCTCTTCCTGAAATATTTTTCTATTTTCCAAACTCTCCCTCCCTCACTGTCTTTTTTCCTTCCTGTTTTTCATCTCAGCTTCCTTCCTTTTTTTTTTTTCTCACATACAACCTTCTTAAACATCTGTTCTCCCACACATGTTCTCTGATGATGGGGATACTCATACGGGTCTTATATTCCTGCTTGTTGCAGATACATTTAATCATTTATGCTTCCAAGATGTCTCCTTGTCATGTTACACTTATTACTACATTGGTTAATTGTCACATAGCTTCTGCTTTGTTTATTTTTTCTTGATTCCTCATGGAGTTGTGCTTATAATTCCTTCACTTAGGGCAGTACTTGCATAATAGAAATGTAACTGGTTTTTTATTCGTCTCATCAAAGCCCTTTCCTCTGGGAATCTGGCATAATGCCTCAACATAGAACCTGTTCAATAAATATTAATTGAATAAAACATGCTTTGTAAAGAGATACCTTTTTTAAGGAGTGTGGATCAAGAGAGCAAATACTGACTCCCATTTTTGTCTCTTGACAGCTGTAGCAGTATCACTTTGCCATTCATTTTCTTCACCCTCATTTTTCTCCAGTGGAAAATGAGG
This sequence comes from Macaca nemestrina, assembly GCF_043159975.1. Taxonomy (NCBI): domain Eukaryota; kingdom Metazoa; phylum Chordata; class Mammalia; order Primates; family Cercopithecidae; genus Macaca; species Macaca nemestrina. Next base: position 96,176,772 of record NC_092132.1, on the reverse strand, counting down.
GGATTGCTTTGGTTTGTCTCTTACAGCCCTTTCTTCTACAATTCTACCAAGTGATTCGATATTGTGTGGGGTTAACTGGCCTTCCATCTCTTCATTTTGAAATCTAAAGAGTTTTGGAAATATTTTCTAAATAGAAAAAGAAACACGTAATCATTATGTAGTTTCACTGTTTCTAGTCATTTTAAATATAAAATAGTCTTAGATTCATATCTAGTGCCATGAGACTGACTTAATTCTTATTTTATTCATTAAGCGGTATTTTTTTTTCTAAAGTAAAAATGTTTTTCTAAGGGAAAAAATTAATAGTCATTGAGGAGACATATCGAATATCGTAATTTTGCTTTTGTTCCAGTCTAATATTAAAATGTAAAAATATAGGTAAGGAAATTGAAACATTTTCTTAAACAATTGTGCTATGAGTTTATGAAAGTTTGATACAAAACTTTTCTTCAATTATTCTAGTTTCAATGACTGGAAAAATTGATATAAACAAGAATAACAACCACTAGCCCTGGCTTCCAGAACCTCCCAAGCATGTGTTTCCTATAGTCCTTCTGGCTGATGGGATACTGTTCTGTTCTCTGTCCCCACCTAGATCTCATCTTGAATTATAATCACCACGTGTGATGGAGGGACCCGGTGGTAGGTGATTGGATCATGGGAGCAGTTTCCCTCATGCTGTTCTCATGATAGTGAGTGAGTTCTCACACGAACTGAGAGCTGTTGGTTTAAAAGTGTGTGGCAGTCTCCTCTTCACTCCTTCTCTCTCCTGCTGCCTTGTGAAGAAGGTGTTGCTTCTCGTTCACCTTCTGGCATGATTGTAAGTTTACTGAGGCCTCCCTAGCCGTGAAGAACTGTGGGTCAACTAAATCTCTTTTCTTTATAAATTACCCAGTCTCAGGTAGTTCTTTATAGCAGGGTGAAAACCAACTAATACATTATGGATCTGAGCCTTAAAAAAGTTCTTAATTTTTGTTTAATGCTTTCTTGAGAAGGAGAAACTTGAAAGTTCTAGTGAATACAGCACCTCTACCCTTAATGTGGTGACTAACTTGCTAACAACCTGATGTTTTCCAGACTTCTTTGAGTTCAGAGCTAAATATAATCATTGCCATAATTCTGTTGAATTGTTTGTATCATAGATGCAAATATTGATTCAGCATACATTATTTATGTTGTCCTTTATTGAAAAAGGCATGTCTCTGTGTTAAAATCCTATTTTCATTTTGACCATTCGTATTTCATTTTGTTTTTATTTATTTTATTATTATTTTTTATTTTTAGACAGGGTCTCAGTCTGTTTCCCAGACTGTCGTACAGTGGTTTGATCGTAGCTCATTGCAGCTTTGAACTCCTTGAACTAAAAAAAACAGCCTGCCTCACTCTCCAGAGGAGCTGGGCCTACAGGCACGAACCGTTACAGTTGACTAATTTTTAAATTTTTTTTGTAGAGATGGGATCTCATTATGTTGCCCAGGGTGGTTTCCAACTCCTGGCCTCAAGCAGTCTTCCTGCCTCAGCCTCCCAAAGTGTTGGGATTACAGATGTAAGTTACTCTGCCTTGACTGAATGTTCTTATTTTAAAATGTATGTTTAATACATATTACTGGACTGCTGCCAAGTTTGGAGAATAAACGTAAGTGACATGTATAAGAAAAGATTATTTTGGTAGTAAAACAATGAAAGCTAAATTGCAATTAATTATTAATTTATCCCTTTTGTACAATTTAGCAAAAGTCTCCCACACACTGAAGCAACAGTATTCTTGATTATCTTTCTAAATGTGTCAGGTAATTCCCAGATGGCTTGGACAATCATTTTGGTTCTTTTGGTTACATTCCATCACCTGTGAAATGAAGAGTTTTGACTAGATGTATGAGATTCTAATATTGCACATTTAACCACTAAATGTGACATTGGTTAGGACTAAATACTTAGAGGAAAATTCAATATGAGGTTGAAGGAAGTGAAGAGAGAAGCACATACTAACTATAGACAGGAGAGAAAAATGATAGAGAGATAGATTAGATAGATAGATAGATGGATAGATAGATAGATAATACATTTTATAAATGAGTTCAGTATTTTTCTTAGGTTACTTCGTCTTCTATATTTTCTCTTTCTTTGGAGAGCCTCTGAACCAACTACATGAGGAAGCAGAAATGTGTTACAGCTGACAAATGCAGTCAATTCAATCATGAATAACAATCAACTGCTTGTCAGCCTCAACTTTAAAAGTTTAATTTTAGAATCCCACATGGATATTGCTAGTCAGAAGAAAAGAGAAAATCAGATTTTAAGGTCTTACAAATTATCATATGATATATATATAACCTAAAATTTAACCAGAAGCAAGATACAACATTAAGACTTTGTAATCCTTTTCCTCTTTTCCCCGAGATACGTATTTATTATGCTATCAAAGTAGTTTTCATACAACCTACCAGCCCCTGATGGAAATATAGTAAAATTTCTATAATCTGTGGCACTGAAAATTAGGAATGACAGGAAATATTAAAAGTTACTGGTATTCAAATCCTTTTTAAACATTGTATATTGCTGTTGCATCATAATATTACATTGTGTCTTTCAAACAAATATTATTTCCACAGAGCAGAAATTATTCTGGTCTTGCTAATAATGAATGACACCACACTTGCTAACTCACAAACTCTCCAAGTTTTAGTGTCCTCCATTGTGAAGTGGGATTAGTATGAAAATTAAATCAGACATGAAAAGCTCTAAGGATAGGACCCAACACACAGGCCTGTGGAAGCGTTTTTATTACCATGTTGTCAGTCAAACCAAGAGAATTTCAATGAATTAACTAAAATGGCAGTTTGCTAGTGGTGAGGTTATTATTAGAATTTAGGTCACTGTCTATAATTTCTCTTCTCTTTGCCCACAAATGCTCTCCTGGTTACAAGACAACTGGGAGAGGCAAAGGCTAGGTGTAGGTATCTGTGAGGGAAAAGAGAATGGAAAAGGTAAAAAGAATGTAAATGTGGATTTTCTACAAAACGGGAACCCACCATCTGGTAACTGAGAATAGAGTAGAACACAGGTTATAAAAGATCACAGCAGATGGCAAGGCCTGGTTGTGAAGCACGAATATTATTCATAAGGAAGAGCAGAGTATTTCTCCATCAGCTATTTAGGTTCTGAAGCATGCCCCAGTGATGACTACTGTTGCTGAGCAAGGCCTGCATGTTCCAGGCCCTCTTGTAGGGGTCAGAGTCCTGTGCAATCTTTCGGGTCATCTGTTTGAGGGGTCAGCACATTTGTCCCTTGCAGCCAGCAGCACCAGCAGCACCCAGGGCCTCGCTCCAGAATCTGCCCACCAAATCCAGACTTCAGTGAACTCATTCCAGAGACACTGGAATCGACTCAGAACCAGTGATTATTGTTAGTCCTGAACTTTTTTGAACCTCTGGGATGTTTGACTGGTTGGCAAGGTTTCTAGGTGTACAGAATGAACATCTTGAACATTGCCAGATTCATTGGAAAAGTCGACAATATAAATGATGAAATTGTCTTCTGGATATACAGAAATTGGAAAATCAAAAGTTTTCAGAGCATTTCCTTTTGTTTCGTGTTACAGATGTACGCTGATGCCAGATTGCAATGTGTAATATCCTGTGGGGATCTCACCAAAGCTCGTTCACAAGTTCCCACCTGGAGACAGCCAAAGTGCATAAATTAAATGATGAATGCAAAGAACCAGGAACAGCCTGGAAGAAAGAAACAAGAAACCTGAAAATGATATTCTTGGAGTATAATTTAATAATTCCTGAGCCAAAGCATGCCTTAGCATTCTACAGATTCTTGCAAATCCACCCATCAAAGGGGATATAGTACACCCATCCTTATGGGGGAGAGCAAAAAATAAAACACTTAAATTAGTTTTACAGGATCAGTAGTGCATTATATTTTTGCATTTCATTAAATTGTAAATGTATACTAACGTGAGTGAAAATCTAACATTTTAAAATTTCTTTGTTATGAGTTTAGGTGTCAGGTAAAAGTCGTAAGTGGGTATTTATTAAAACATTACTGGGTTGGGCATGGTGGCTTATGCCTGTAATCCCAGCACTTTGGGAGGTCGAGGTGGGCAGATCACCTGAGGTCGGGAGTTTGAGACCAGGCTGACCAACATGGAGAAACCCCATCTCTACTAAAAATACAAAATTAGCTGGGCATGGTGACTTCCACCTGTAATCCCAGCTACTCAGGAGACTGAGGCAGAAGAACCGCTTGAACCTGGAGGTGGAGGTTGCGGTGAGCCAAGATCAAGCCACTGCCCTCGAGCCTGGGTGACCGAGCGAGACTCTGTCTAAAAAAAAAAAGAAGAAGAAGAAAACAAAACTTAAATTAGCAAGTTACTATATACATTTCTTTTCAAATTTTATAACTTTTCACATTTCTCTGCTTACTAAGAATAAATTTATTATGTCAGTAATAGCATTATAATCTGGAAGTTTTCATTTCCTCAGAATATTTATGAAAGCATTTTTATCATAGAAAAGGTTTCTTTTGATTACACATATGCTCTTTCCTGTTTTGTGGCTAATCAATTCTCTAAGTTAATTTAATGAAAAGACCTATAAAATAACTTTATCAAAGTCCAAGTATTGAAATATATGTCAATTAAGAAGGAATTCATTGAACTTATGTAATGAGTTTCCTTATGATCTAAATTTATTATTTGAGTTATTTTAGCGTTCTTCACCCAAAGGTCTAAAACCAACATTGAATTAGAACTGGGTAAGTAACAAAATGACTAAACATCATTTGCAAACACTGTACTGGATGCTGAGTTGAGTTACATAGAGTGTGAAATGTGTGATCCTACACTCCCTCTGAGGTATTTTACAAGGGGCTAAGTCTTTTTTTTTTTTTTTTTTTTTTTTGAGACGGAGTCTGGCTCTGTCGCCCAGGCTGGAGTGCAGTGGCCGGATCTCAGCTCACTGCAAGCTCCGCCTCCTGGGTTCGGGCCATTCTCCTGCCTCAGCCTCCTGAGTAGCTGGGACTACAGGTGCCCGCCACCTCGCCCAGCTAGTTTTTTGTATTTTTTAGTAGAGACGGGGTTTCACCGTGTTAGCCAGGATGGTCTCGATCTTCTGACCTAGTGATCCACCCGTCTCGGCCTCCCAAAGTACTGGGATTACAGGCTTGAGCCACCGCGCCCGGCCACAAGGGGCTAAGTCTTAACACACCCCAGTGCAAACACCCAAACCATCAATTCAACAACAACAAAAATCAAACCATACAAAAGTCACCGAGAGATGAATCAATAGACTTTATGTAATATGGAGGCTGATAAGTTGAATTTTAAATATGTTTTTAGAATAAAGTGTTTTCTTTTAAGAGTTAGCAAGTGTTGCCTCTAGGGAAACAGGCATTTGCAAATCTTGATGAAGGCTGCTCTTTTTTCTGAAACTCTGCTCTAAATGCTTTTGGAAAGTGGTGAGAATATTTTCACAGGAGCTAACTTCTCTAGTGAAAAATTTGATGAAGGTTTTTATTCATTTTGTTGTGAAGATCAACGTGGGTAACAGGACTTTCATGAATTCTAACATCCCTGATGGGAGTCATCTGACACAAAGAATGCACATTTATTTTAAAAGAGAAACTCATTTCAAAAGATGTCTTTTTATTTTTTATTTTAGTTTTAGTTTTTGTTGTTTGCTTCTTAAACGAGTTCCTCTGGCTCAATATCTGAGCATTGTCCTATGGTAGAGTTGGTAAAGGGGTGTCAAGATGTAGTGTGTGGCTGCTTCTGGAGTTCCTGATGACCATCATGGGCCATGGCATGTCAGGAATGGGATGACTCCAGGTATGTGTGTATATGTGAGCTGGTGGGGGTACAGGGAGGGGTTAAAAAAGTCAAGTCGAATTATAAACAATTATGTTATTATAAGTCCAGATGAATTTTGACATAGACAGTGTTGAATACTTTGGAACTGTGGCCTTCTCCAGAACCAATGAGGAAACATATGGTGTTTTGGCATCTTCAATGGAAAAGCAGCAAATCAGAAGTTTGCAGATATTTGGAATCTCCCAGTTTCCATTTATTCCAGACCTCCAGTGTTGGTGGTGAAAATAGTGTGGCAGTATACTTGGAGCCTCAGCACCAGTGGTAGTTGTGCACCTGAGTTCTGCTAATGAGGACAACGTACAAGACAGCTGGACTGAACCCTGAGGTTGAGTGTTCTAATGTTTTTATAATGTTGCAGAAAGGATCTGAAATGGAGGAATGAACTGCATAATAACCTCACCTGCGGGGCTCAGAAGCACTTTATTTCAAATGTTAAATGAAATGAAGCCTTATTTCATATCTCAATCTGGTGAGATGCCTCAAATTTGATAAGCATACCAACCAATGTATATGGATTCTACTTATCAAAATTAAGTTCCTTAGAGTTATTAGCATAAGATGCAATTAATTTAAATTTATTCAAATAAAAGATAGTTTCTGAAAGTGTCTTGCAAGCTGAGAGAAGAGAGCCAGTAAAGACATGGAGGCAGGAGTGCATCAGCCACAGCAGGTGGTACAGGTGGTGGATGTGGGGGCGGTAAGGGGAGTTGGAGTCTGATTCTGGAAGTGCTTATATAATATAGCTGGGTGTGTGCACAGGCTAAATTTAAGTGCTCATAAATGAATCTTGGATTTGGAGGTGTCATGATAAAAGTTACAAAACCCCCCATATATCCTAAAGATAGAAATCTTTAGGATAAATCATTTAGCTAGTAATATGTAAAACTGCAGTGAGGAGAAAGAAAACGTAAATAATAATACTGTAATTTTCTTAGATTTATGTTACAAAAAGTTGATGTCTATTGAGAGTATATATATATATGTGTGTGTGTGTATATATATATGTATATTTATATATGGTGGTGAGCTGGGAGCTGGCCTGGCTCTTGCAGCTGGCCCATGGTGTTCTGGTGTTGAACAGAAGAAATTTCACATAATACATTAGACAAGAGCACTACAAACTGTGATGCAGCAGAGCAAACAATACCCACCTCACAGCACTGCCTAAAAACATGTAAACAAGGAGTGTGCAAACTAGAGAAATTACTAAACACCACTGTCTTAGTCTGTTTCACTAATACCTCAAACGGGGTGATTTATGTACGGCAGAGATTTATTTCTTATAGTTCTGGAGGCTGTAAAGTCCAAGATCAGGGTGCCAGCAGATTTGGTGCCTGGGGACGGCCCACTTCCTCTTAGATTTTGCCTCCTAGTTATGTCCACATGGCAGAAGAGGTGAGAGAGGTCTCTGGGGCCTCTTTTATGAGGGCACTAGTCCCATTCAGGAGGGCTCTGCCCTAATGACTTAGTTACCTCCCAAAGCCCCTACCTCCTAATGCAATCACTTTAGCAATTAAAGTTCAACATATGAATTTTGAAGAGACACAAACATTCAGAGATAGCAATCCTATTCTGAGCTATTATAAACAATAGATACGTCTTTACCAAGGGCAGGTTTAATCCCACTCCATGCCTTCCACCTTTTAGATATAAATTGTATAGATACCTTATTCTAGAAACCCCCTACGGACAGTAGCCTATCTAGAGCAAAATCATGATTCCTTGAATCTTCACTCTAATCCTCTACTTTCAAGTCCAAATTCTGTAACAAACCCTTCCTAATGGGCTTGACACCCTGTGGTTTCTGATCATGCGAAATCTCTGTTATTGCATCAGCTACTGATAAACAGAACTCTGTTCAACTATAGCAGTGTTCTGAAGACCTTGGCTGGCCAGAATTGGCAATAGTAACATTCTGAAAAGAGGTTGGGCATTGTCCCTATATTTTGTTACTTCCACAAATGCCATGAGGAGCTACCATTTACTGAGAGCCTATAAAATGTAATGAGTTTGATAAAGTGCTTGAGAATTGTTACATTTAACATGTAAGTCATAACATCACATGAAATTGTTTTAAGTGCTTTGTATATCATAACACATTTACTCCCACCACACTCCTACGAAGTAGGTATTTTACATTTTATAGAGGAAAATATATTAACTAATTTCATCGTATTCAACAACAGCTCTGTGAGGATAATATTATGTGTTTTTATTTTATTTTTATTTTTTTTTATTTTTGAGATGGAGTCTCGCCCAGGCTGGAGTGCAATGGCCATCTTGGTTCACCGCAATCTCCCAGGTTCAAGCGGTTCTCCTGCCTCAGCCTCCTGAGTAGCTGGGATTACTGGCACCTGCCACCATGCCCAGCTAATTTTTGTATTTTTAGTAGAGACAGGGTTTCACCATGTTGTCCAGGCTGGTCTCACACTCCTGACCTCAGGTGATCCACCTGCCTTGGCCTCCCAAAGTTCTGGATTACAGGCGTGAGCCACCGCACCTGGCCTATGTTTGCATTTTAAATAAGACAATGGGGCACCAAGAGTTTAAGAGGCTTACTTAGAGACACATAGCTAATGCGTGGCTGAATTGTGATTCAAACTCAGGATTTGGTCCCAGACACTGCATCTAACAATTGTCGTTTATTTCAATTCTGTTTGCGCATTTCCACGAAAGACTGAAGAAATTGAGTAACCCGTCCAGTTTTATAGAAGCAGTAGGGAGAAAGGAATGACTGAAAATCCCATTCTTTGGATCTTCAAAACTCACATTTACTCATTTAGATTTCCCTCTCTGTTTATGTTTAGGTTCCACTCAATGACCTAGTTACTTCTAACTATTGTCATTTAAAAAATTATGCACCACACCTAAGGCTTGAAGGAACAGGAAAAGGAAAATTTGGTGTAAAGGATCACACTACTCGCTGACACCAGCATGAAGTCTAAATCTAAAGCAGAATTCAACTGATAGTCAAATGCTGAAAATAGGTGAACTTGAGTTTCCTGGACTGTAACTTAGTAACTTATAATTAATAAGGCTATTTGGTGGTCATTTTGGTATTTTTGTGTTTGGAGAATTCTGTTGCTGCAACAAATACACAAAATAACTTCCCAAATTTATATGTAAATCACAGATGACTGGATGGAAGACCATATTGGTTTTAAAGGTTATTATAAAAGTGTCACAAAGAAACATTGCTCTTAATGTGTTATCCATATTTTCTTCTTGCTTTATAAATTGTACAGTCTCTTCATTATTCTTGAAGCATTCTTGAAGCACTGTCAGCAACACATGTCAAGTTTCAGCTAAAATAAAATTTATAGAAAGCCTTAGGGATCATAAGATATTTAAGAAGGAGGCCATTCAACATCGTGTCTTATCAAGGGGCACAGGGCAGATTCCTGGCTGAGTTCCCATTTTAAAAGGATGGGAGAGTTCCTCCTAAGTGCTGAAGGTTGTTTAGTGTGTAAATTTCAATGTTCCCAACAGAGGGAGCTAGAGATTTTCCTCAGATGAAGAGTGAGCTAGGATTTTTGAATGTTTTAGCATAAGGGATTTTTTGTTACATTAGTTGACATTTGCTCAAAGACTTCTCTCAAGCTTGTGTACAGTCCATGGGTAAGATACATTAGACCTGAAGACTGGTGTCTTTGGTAAGCACATTTGAATGATCAGTGTGTACTTTTGCATATTGGTATTTTTCTTTCTCACAAGAACTTAATTACCTTCCTGGATTATGAATGTTAATGTTTGATTATTATCCATTTTATAAATAAGGGTAGAAGCATAAGAGAGACATATATTTTTCCATTTTCCAATACTTCTGTTAATGATCTTTTTCCAGGGATCTTTCTGCAACTTTTAACACTGTTTATTATTTTTTCAAATCAGAAAGTAAATTTTAAAAAGAAGTTCTGAAACGTAATATAGAGTGTTCTCATTTTTTCTTTCTTTTTTTTTTTTGAGAAGGCTATATTTTCAGCAACAATCTTCTGGTACCACCTGCTCTTCTAGGATGTGACCTTGCCATTTCCCCATGCGCATGGACCAGGCCAACCTGCTCCTGTTTCAGCCAACACAGTATGGTGAAAGTGATCTGGGCAATTTTCAAGGCCATCAGAAAAGGCCATGCAGCTCCCACTTGATTTTCCTGAGGCCTTGACAACAGAGTGAGATGTCCTTTGTCATGCTGGAGGGTCCGCCGGGAGGTGCTGATAGACATCACTGTTGCTTCCCAGAAGCCATCAGCCCTGTGAGGGAGTCATCACCTGCCTTCAGGACCAGCCTTCTGCCAAACGAGCTCCAGGTGTGATATCAGCATCCAAGAGGAGCAAAGGAGCAGCCAGCTGATTCTGCCAGACTCCTGAGCTTCTGGATCCATGAGCATAGCAAAAATGCTTGCTATCTAACCCCACTAAGTTTCAGGTAATTCGTTACACAGCAGAAGGAACTGAAAATGTTTGCTCAGGAAATTAGCAAAAGGTTTTAAAATAATGATATTTAGCTTTCATTGGAGTGTACATTGCATCAGTTCAGCCTTGATGGAAAAAAATTTCAGAAGGCATTAAGGGTCTTAAAACCTCCAGACTTTTTGACTCTGTGGCACTATCCTAAGGATATGATCAAATAATGTGCAAATTATTAATGCTTATATTATTTACAATAATTGTAGTGGCATATAAACTCTTCAACATTAAGTATTCAATAATTTTATTCAATTAAGTCATAAAATTATTAATATATACCATGTTAGAGTTTTTAATAGCATGGGTGTGAATGACTATCCAACCATGAAACAGAAGCTACTCCATGTATTTGAACACAGTTAAGACACAGGGAAATTTATACAGAGAATTAGTTTCGCTGGTAATGTAAGAAGTGAGAAGCCAAGCAGGGGATGCAGAGCTCAGCAACCTCACGCTGAAGTGACATAGGAAAGAGTCCCTGTCTGCAGCACCCAGGATTGGGGTCGCCTAGCAAAAATCAGGAACATAGAAGGCCTGTCAGAAGATTTGCAGGCATGGAGGGCACTCTCACATGGCAGGTTTTGCCATCTGTGACAGCGAGAGAGAAAGGAGACATGGCCTGGATTCTCCCTGTCCTTACCCTCCATTCAAACATTCTACTATGTAATAGAATGACAGAACTAGAATCTTACTGACTTAGGAGACAAGCAAACACAAGACTCAAAATAAGCCCTCAGAGATGCAGAGCAGGGCGGCAGAAGGACAAGCAAGATCTAAGGAAAGAGACCTAAGACCAGCAATACAAAGGGAATGCAAAAAATAGAGTGAATGCTTGATGGCAGGCTGCAATGCACACACCTGGACACTTGCTTGCGTGTGCCTGTAAGATGATTGGAGAACAAAATTCTAAGTGGTAGATTATTCAAAAGTGATTTAACTTTATGGGAACTTTAACTTTGCAAGTTTGACTTCCAAAATCTTAACATAATTGTTGATATTGATGAACTTCCTTTGATAAGACAAGATTTCACTAGACCATTTTTTATAAATTCTCATCACAGAAAAAAAAGACAAAATTTTCACTTAAAATATATTGTTGATACATAATAATTGTATATATCTATGGGGTAAAATGGGACATGTTGATGCATGTATGCATTGTGTAATTATCAACTTTAGGTAATTAACATATCCATCAGCTTAAAAATGATCATTTCTTTGCGATGAGAACATTCAAAGCCTCTCTTCTAGCTATTCTGAAATATATAATGCGTTAGTTTTAACTCTAGTAATCCTACTATGTCATACAATGACAGAACTTATTCTTCCTTGTCAACTGTACCTTTGGACCTATTGACTAATCTCTCCCCCGCTCCACTCTTCCCTCCCTTTCCCATCCTCTGGGAACCATTATTCTACTCTCTACTTCTATAAGACCAACTTTTAGATTCCACATAGGAATGGGATCATGCAGTGTTTGTCCTTCTGTTCCTGGATTATTTCACTCTCAGTAGGGGCTCTCCACTCCTAGAGGCCTCTTTCCACTCCTAGAGGCTGCCCTTCACTCCTACAGGTCACTCTCCACTCCAAGAGGCCACTCTTCATTCCTAGAGGTTGCCCTACACTACCAGAGGCCACCCTCCACTTCTGAAGGCCACCCTCCACTCTTAGAGGCCATAATTCATTTCTGGAGGCCTCCCTCCACTTGTAGAGGCCGCCCTTCACTCTTGGAGGCCACTCTCCATTCTTAGAGTTCATTCCAAGAGGTTGCCCTTCACACTTCATGGCTTTTCTCAACTACCAAAGGTTGCCCTTCTGTCCTTGCCACATAACTTTCTTAGCTGTTACCAACCTCACTGAGCCAGTAAGAAAGATCTCCAGACTTGGTGTTCTACAAGATGGAGTCTTATATAGGAACGTAATTCTGAGAGTGACATCTCACCTTTGCTGTATTCTCTTGGTAGGAAGCATGCACTCAAAGAGAGTAGATCCTACAAAGGTGTGAAAACTGGGAGCTGTGGATCATTCGGGGGTCAACTTAAAGTCTGTCTGCAATAGATCCCGTGGGTAAGATCTATATACACTATTTATGGCACAACTGTATAGCTAAAAAGGAAATTTATTCAAAATAGGTAGTCCTGAAAATAGAAAACCATAAGTAAGAACTTTTAAATATTTTGTCCTATGGCCCAAATGAACATCCCTCCGAGCCATATTAACTTAGAGTATTTTTTGGGAGGGTATTCTTAATTATAGCAGTAATCTAAAATAAAGTAATCTAAAATAAATAATTGACAGATAAAACAAAAACAAGTACCCCTCAACAAAATCCAACATTATTCCTCTCTCTCTCTCTCTCTTTTTCTTTTTTCTTTTTTCTTTTTTTTTTTTTTTTAGATAGAGTCTCGCTCTCTCACCCAGGCTGGAGAGCAGTGGGGCAATCTTGGCTCACTGCAACCTCCACCTCCTGGGTTCGAGCAATTTTCCTGCCTCAGTCTCCCGAGTAATTGGGATTACAGGCACATACCACCACACTTGACTAATTTTTGTATTTTTAGTAGAGACTGGGTTTCACCATGTTGGCCAGGCTGGCCTCAAATTCTTGACCTCAGGTGGTCCAGGCACCTCGGCCTTCAAAAGTGCTGGGATTTCAGGCGTGAGCCACCATGCCCAGCCTATTATTTCTCTTTTGACACACAGATATATTCCAAACTATGTAAGCATTTGCATAATTGCTGTAACAATTTCACAGTTATTTATTATGAAGTTAATGTTAATTAATTTATTCTGCCGTACCTATCTACATGATGCATCCACGAAGGGAAGAAAACCAAACAATTATCACACCAACCTTGACCACTTGTTATTTTAAATTTGTAATTGATTTTATTTTTTAGAGCAGTTGTAGATGCACAGGAAAATTAGGAGGAAATGCAGAGTTCTCACATGTCTCCAGCCCCACATGTGCATAGCCTTTCCAATAGTCAACTTCTCCCACAAAGGGGCACATTTGTCCCAGTCAATGTAACACATCATTATTACTCAGAGGCTGTAGTTTACATTTGAATTCACTCTTGGTGTTGTACATCCTATGGGTTTGGACAAATTACAATGCATAAAGACAATGCATAAATCATATGTTGACTTTTTCTTACCAAAAAAAATCCATAAAATGAATGCAGAAACTAAAAGGAAATGTTTTTGACTTACTATTATTATAATTTGCTTGCTTTTGATCCTTGAAAGAGAAAACACAATGTCAGGATCTTGAAAAAAATTGGCAGCTAAGAAGCTGTGTCCTTGGAACAGGAAGTGAACATTTATGAAGGAAAAAATAAAGAATAGTTATTTTTGTTAGTTATACTTTATCCTTGGAAATTAATCTATCATGTGTTTCATTTCTTCTTTATCTGTCCTTTTTTTATTTGACAAGTGTTCAGTTTTCTGTTGGTTGTTGTCATTTTTGCTGTTAGAATTGCAAATGCAAACAATTTTAATATTATATATATGTATATACATGTATGTCTGTGTGCATGTGTGTGCATGTCCTTGTATTCAAATGTTGGTAGAATCACCTTAAAAGAAGGGGGGATGTGTTAACCAAGCTAATAAAATTGAGAAACACAACTGAGTTTCTTGTATTTTTTTAATTCGGGAAATTTTGGTAATTTCCTTGTTAGTATTACTAGTTATTAAAAACATCAGCAACAGGGGGGCGGAGCAAGATGGCCACATAGGAACAGCTCCAGTCTCCAACTCCCAGCGCGAGCGACACAGAAGACCGGTGATTTCTGCATTTTCAACTGAGGTACTGGGTTCATCTCACTGGGGAGTGCCGGACGATCAGTGCTGGTCAGCTGCTGCAGCCCGACCAGCGAGAGCTGAAGCAGGGCGAGGCATTGCCTCACCTGGGAAGCGCAAGGGGGAAGGGAATCCCTTTTCCTAGCCAGGGGAACTGAGACACACAACACCTGGAAAATCGGGTAACTCCCACCCCAATACTGCGCTTTAAGCAAACAGGCACACCAGGAGATCACATCCCACACCTGGCCGGGAGGGTCCCACACCCACGGAGCCTCCCTCATTGCTAGCACAGTAGTCTGTGATCTACCGGCAAGGCAGCAGCGAGGCTGGGGGAGGGGCGCCTGCCATTGCTGAGGCTTAAGTAGGTAAACAAAGCTGCTGGGAAGCTCGAACTGGGTGGAGCTCACAGCAGCTCAAGGAAACCTGCCTGTCTCTGTAGACTCCACCTCTGGGGACAGGGCAATAACAAACACAGCCGAAACCTCTGCAGACGCAAACGACTCTGTCTGACAGCTTTGAAGAGAGCAGTGGATCTCCCAACACGGAGGCTGAGATCTGAGAAGGGACAGACTCCCTGCTCAAGTGGGTCCCTGACCCCTGAGTAGCCTAACTGGGAGACATCCCCCACTAGGGGCAGTCTGACACCCCACACCTCACAGGGTGGAGTACACCCCTGAGAGGAAGCTTCCAAAGCAAGAATCAGACAGGTACACTCGCTGTTCAGAAATATTCTATCTTCTGCAGCCTCTGCTGCTGATACCCAGGCAAACAGGGTCTGGAGTGGACCTCAAGCAATCTCCAACAGACCTACAGCTGAGGGTCCTGACTGTTAGAAGGAAAACTATCAAACAGGAAGGACACCTACACCAAAACCCCATCAGTACATCACCATCATCAAAGACCAGAGGCAGATAAAACCACAAAAATGGGGAAAAAGCAGGGCAGAAAAGCTGGAAATTCCAAAAATAAGAGCGCATCTCCCCCGGCAAAGGAGCGCAGCCCATCGCCAGCAACGGATCAAAGCTGGACGGAGAATGACTTTGACGAGATGAGAGAAGAAGGCTTCAGTCCATCAAACTTCTCAGAGCTAAAGGAGGAATTACGTACCCAGCGCAAAGAAACTAAAAATCTTGAAAAAAAAGTGGAAGAATTGATGGCTAGAGTAATTAATGCAGAGAAGGTCATAAACGAAATGAAAGAGATGAAAACCATGACACGAGAAATACGTGACAAATGCACAAGCTTCAGTAACCGACTCGATCAACTGGAAGAAAGAGTATCTGCGATTGAGGATCAAATGAATGAAATGAAGCGAGAAGAGAAACCAAAAGAAAAAAGAAGAAAAAGAAATGAACAAAGCCTGCAAGAAGTATGGGATTATGTAAAAAGACCAAATCTACGTCTGATTGGGGTGCCTGAAAGTGAAGAGGAAAATGGCACCAAGTTGGAAAACACTCTTCAGGATATCATCCAGGAGAACTTCCCCAACCTAGTAGGGCAGGCCAACATTCAAATCCAGGAAATACAGAGAACGCCACAAAGATACTCCTCAAGAAGAGCAACTCCAAGACACATAATTGCCAGATTCACCAAAGTTGAAATGAAGGAAAAAATCTTAAGGGCAGCCAGAGAGAAAGGTTGGGTTACCCACAAAGGGAAGCCCATCAGACTAACAGCAGATCTCTCGGCAGAAACTCTCCAAGCCAGAAGAGAGTGGGGGCCAATATTCAACATTCTTAAAGAAAAGAATTTTAAACCCAGAATTTCATATCCAGCCAAACTAAGTTTCATAAGTGAAGGAGAAATAAAATCCTTTACAGATAAGCAAATGCTTAGAGATTTTGTCACCACTAGGCCTGCCTTACAAGAGACCCTGAAGGAAGCACTCAACATGGAAAGGAACAACCAGTACCAGCCATTGCAAAAACATGCCAAAATGTAAAGACCATCGAGGCTAGGAAGAAACTGCATCAACTAACGAGCAAAATAACCAGTTAATATCATAATGACAGGATCAAGTTCACACATAACAATCTTAACCTTAAATGTAAATGGACTAAATGCTCCAATTAAAAGACACAGACTGGCAAACTGGATAAAGAGTCAAGACCCATCAGTCTGCTGTATTCAGGAGACCCATCTCACACGCAGAGACATACATAGGCTCAAAATAAAGGGATGGAGGAAGATTTACCAAGCAAATGGAGAACAAAAAAAAGCGGGGGTTGCAATACTAGTCTCTGATAAAACAGACTTTAAACCATCAAAGATCAAAAGAGACAAAGAAGGCCATTACATAATGGTAAAGGGATCAACACAACAGGAAGAGCTAACTATCCTAAACATATATGCACCCAATACAGGAGCACCCAGATTCATCAAGCAAGTCCTTAGAGACTTACAAAGAGACTTAGACTCCCATACAATAATAATGGGAGACTTCAACACTCCACTGTCAACATTAGACAGATCAACGAGACAGAAAGTTAACAAGGATATCCAGGAATTGAACTCATCTCTGCAGCAAGCAGACCTAATAGATATCTATAGAACTCTCCACCCCAAATCAACAGAATATACATTCTTCTCAGCACCACATCGTACTTACTCCAAAATCGACCACGTAATTGGAAGTAAAGCACTCCTGAGCAAATGTACAAGAACAGAAATTATAACAAACTGTCTCTCAGACCACAGTGCAATCAAACTACTACTCAGGACTAAGAAACTCAATCAAAACCGCTCAACTACATGGAAACTGAACAACCTGCTCCTGAATGACTACTGGGTACATAACGAAATGAAGGCAGAAATAAAGATGTTCTTTGAAACCAATGAGAACAAAGATACAACATACCAGAATCTCTGGGACACATTTAAAGCAGTGTGTAGAGGGAAATTTATAGCACTAAATGCCCACAAGAGAAAGCAGGAAAGATCTAAAATTGACACTCTAACATCACAATTAAAAGAACTAGAGAAGCAAGAGCAAACACATTCGAAAGCAAGCAGAAGGCAAGAAATAACTAAGATCAGAGCAGAACTGAAGGAGATAGAGACACAAAAAACTCTCCAAAAAATCAATGAATCCAGGAGTTGGTTTTTTGAAAAGATCAACAAAATTGACAGACCACTAGCAAGACTAATAAAGAAGAAAAGAGAGAAGAATCAAATCGACGCAATTAAAAATGATAAAGGGGATATCACCACCGACCCCACAGAAATACAAACTATCATCAGAGAATACTATAAACACCTCTACACAAATAAACTGGAAAATCTAGAAGAAATGGGTAATTTCCTGGACACTTACACTCTTCCAAGACTAAACCAGGAAGAAGTTGAATCCCTGAATAGACCAATAGTAGGCTCTGAAATTGAGGCAATAATTAATAGCCTACCAACCAAAAAAAGTCCAGGACCAGATGGATTCACAGCTGAATTCTACCAGAGGTACAAGGAGGAGTTGGTACCATTCCTTCTGAAACTATTCCAATCCATAGAAAAAGAGGGAATCCTCCCTAACTCATTTTATGAGGCCAACATCATCCTGATACCAAAGCCTGGCAGAGACACAACAAAAAAAGAGAATTTTAGACCAATATCCCTGATGAACATCGATGCAAAAATCCTCAATAAAATACTGGCAAACCGGATTCAGCAACACATCAAAAAGCTTATCCACCATGATCAAGTGGGCTTCATCCCTGGGATGCAAGGCTGGTTCAACATTCGCAAATCAATAAACATAATCCAGCATATAAACAGAACCAAAGACAAGAACCACATGATTATCTCAATTGATGCAGAAAAGGCTTTTGACAAAAGTCAACAGCCCTTCATGCTAAAAACGCTCAATAAATTCGGTATTGATGGAACGTACCTCAAAATAATAAGAGCTATTTATGACAAACCCACAGCCAATATCATACTGAATGGGCAAAAACTGGAAAAATTCCCTTTGAAAACTGGCACAAGACAGGGATGCCCTCTCTCACCACTCCTATTCAACATAGTGTTGGAAGTTCTGGCTAGGGCAATCAGGCAAGAGAAAGAAATCAAGGGTATTCAGTTAGGAAAAGAAGAAGTCAAACTGTCACTGTTTGCAGATGACATGATTGTATATTTAGACAACCCCATTGTCTCAGCCCAAAATCTCCTTAAGCTGATAAGCAACTTCAGCAAAGTCTCAGGATACAAAATTAATGTGCAAAAATCACAAGCATTCTTATACACCAGTAACAGACAAACAGAGAGCCAAATCAGGAATGAACTTCCATTCACAATTGCTTCAAAGAGAATAAAATACCTAGGAATCCAACTTACAAGGGATGTAAAGGACCTCTTCAAGGAGAACTACAAACCACTGCTCAGTGAAATAAAAGAGGACACAAACAAATGGAAGAACATACCATGCTCATGGATAGGAAGAATCAATATCGTGAAAATGGCCATACTGCCCAAGGTAATTTATAGATTCAATGCCATCCCCATCAAGCTACCAATGAGTTTCTTCACAGAATTGGAAAAAACTGCTTTAAAGTTCATATGGAACCAAAAAAGAGCCCGCATCTCCAAGACAATCCTAAGTCAAAAGAACAAAGCTGGAGGCATCACGCTACCTGACTTCAAACTATACTACAAGGCTACAGTAACCAAAACAGCATGGTACTGGTACCAAAACAGAGATATAGACCAATGGAACAGAACAGAGTCCTCAGAAATAATACCACACATCTACAGCCATCTGATCTTTGACAAACCTGAGAGAAACAAGAAATGGGGAAAGGATTCCCTATTTAATAAATGGTGCTGGGAAAATTGGCTAGCCATAAGTAGAAAGCTGAAACTGGATCCTTTCCTTACTCCTTATACGAAAATTAATTCAAGATGGATTAGAGAGTTAAATGTTAGACCTAATACCATAAAAATCCTAGAGGAAAACCTAGGTAGTACCATTCAGGACATAGGCATGGGCAAAGACTTCATGTCTAAAACACCAAAAGCAACGGCAGCAAAAGCCAAAATTGACAAATGGGATCTCATTAAACTAAAGAGCTTCTGCACAGCAAAAGAAACTACCATCAGAGTGAACAGGCAACCTACAGAATGGGAGAAAATTTTTGCAATCTACTCATCTGACAAAGGGCTAATATCCAGAACCTACAAAGAACTCAAACAAATTTACAAGAAAAAAACAAACAACCCCATCAAAAAGTGGGCAAAGGATATGAACAGACATTTCTCAAAAGAAGACATTCATACAGCCAACAGACACATGAAAAAATGTTCATCATCACTGGCCATCAGAGAAATGCAAATCAAAACCACAATGAGATACCATCTCACACCAGTTAGAATGGCGATCATTAAAAAGTCAGGAAACAACAGGTGCTGGAGAGGATGTGGAGAAATAGGAACACTTTTACACTGTTGGTGGGATTGTAAACTAGTTCAACCATTATGGAAAACAGTATGGTGATTCCTCAAGGATCTAGAACTAGATGTACCATATGACCCAGCCATCCCATTACTGGGTATATACCCAAAGGATTATAAATTATGCTGCTATAAAGACACATGCACACGTATGTTTATTGCAGCACTATTCACAATAGCAAAGACTTGGAATCAACCCAAATGTCCATCAGTGACAGATTGGATTAAGAAAATGTGGCACATATACACCATGGAATACTATGCAGCCATCAAAAGGGATGAGTTTGCGTCCTTTGTAGGGACATGGATGCAGCTGGAAACCATCATTCTTAGCAAGCTATCACAGGAACAGAAAACCAAACACCGCATGTTCTCACTCATAGGTGGGAACTGAACAATGAGATCACTTGGACTCAGGAAGGGGAACATCACACACAGGGGCCTATCATGGGGAGGGGGGAGGGGGGAGGGATTGCATTGGGAGTTATACCTGATGTAAATGATGAGTTGATGGGTGCAGCACACCAACATGGCACAAGTATACATATGTAACAAACCTGCACGTTATGCACATGTACCCTACAACTTAAAGTATAATAATAATAAATAAATTAAAAAAATAAAAAATAAATAAAAAAAAAATCAGCAAAATCGGTACCCATCCAGAAGTATGCGTTGCTTTCTGTATTCAGGAAAAACAGATAACATTTTTACGAAGTGAAAAGAGTGAAGAGTGGACAAGTATAATCTTTTGCTGAAGAAATTAGAAATAATGGTAAGCGACCAGAATGGCAATATCTGAAAGATCTTGTTAGAAAATTCCACTTGCCCCATCTCCCAACCAGTCACATACTGTATTATTGTCAAATATGTATGTATTGTGAATTGAATAACCAATATGGTTTAAAAGTGAATGAATGTGTGTGTGTGTATATATATATATATATATATATTTTGAATTGTTTTGAACTAAAATGAAGGCTAAGTAAGATATTAATAATTTCGGAATTGAGTGTAAAACATTGAGGAAATGAACTTATTTTTCAACATTTTAAGAACAATTGCAACAATTTACTTTATTAGCAAAATCTAATAGCAATTAATAATACTAGATAATGTGGAAGTACAGTATAAGAGAAACACCAGAAGAATTAGTGAATATCAATAGGTTTTCATTTCTGACTATCTCAATTACTACACAATTTTTTGTAAGTTACGTAAGTTTTCCAACTCCCAATTTTCTCTTCTATAAGATAAGAATAAGACTTTTAAATTTGATTCCAATGAGAATGGAATGACATAGCATGAATCTAATCAGTTGCAGTGTATGATGGAAAAATAGTTTTTAGATAAATTTTAGTTCCCCTTTAAATAATCAAGGAAAAGTTGTTTTTGAATATCACAGCCTATGTAAGACTTTATCTCTCTACTGACTTTAACTTCATTTGTTAACATAAAAATTCAGTCTTAATTTATTTTAGAAACAATTATGTACTATTACATTCTACACTTATATTTTAGAACTTATACGCTGACTAATTGTTTTTATACTGATGAATGCCCATGACACCTTCTGAAGATGATTACTTCAGTTTTACTTTTCTTATGAACATTTTAATTTTAAAACAGTGATAATAGTAATAGCTAATGTAGTTACAGATATTCACGCATTACATTTATTATCCTGTTTAATCCTCACAACAACCCAAGCAAGTGTCATTATTATTTTAATTTTATAGATCAATTAACTAAGATTTATGGAGACAAAGTAATTTACATTATATCCACTCAATTAGTAAGTGATAGAGCTGTCTAGAATCATGTTACTTTCCACCATCTTTTTCAATAAGGTCATGTTTAATTTAAATAAAAATAAAGGGACTACTACATGAGTAGATATGTGTGGTAATTCATTTTTAAGGGTAAATGACTGTTGGGTAAAATGCATGTATACATAGATAATTGGATGCATTAATATGACACAATTATTTTCAAATTTAACTGAAGCCTACAGTTTAGGCATGGTAAGGAAAGAGAACCTTACAAAAATCCGAAGATGGAAACAGCTTTCATTGTGCTTGAGAAATTGGGATAAAGCCAGTGTGCTCAGAGCATAATGCCTAATATGCGGGAGGTATTTTTAAGGCAGCTGTATAATGAGGGGCTCATGCAGGCTATGGTCAGCCTACATAAAATTTTGTTTGGAGGGAATAATGTATAATTTCAGAGGTGAATGACGTTTCTAGGCCAATGACAATGTCTTTTCATCTTTCTAATGATTCATCTAAGTTTGGTGCTGATTGGAATGAGGTGGTAGAGAGGGAGAGAGGGAGGGTTAGAAGACAACAAGGAGAGTGAAAGCCAGAGAGTGCATGCAACTGATCAGGAGACAAAAAAGATCCACGAAAGCAAAGCTCTGCAAACACCAGAAAAATATTCAAGCATGAGAGGAAGGTAAGTGCCTGACAGGAGGAAAACAAACCCTTCACTCTTATGCCAGGGAAGATGAAGAAAGCTGACAGTGGTTCAGACGGATCTGTAGAGTGATGCTGAGAAAATGAAAGAGGAATCCCTTTCATTTTACTAAGTGGTATGCAGTTACCTGTACACAAAGAGAAAAAGAGAGACGAGGGGTTTGGGATGGTGAAGAGAGAGAGAGAGAGAGAGAGAGAGAGAGAGAGAGAAAGAGAGAAAGAGAGAGAGAGAGTATGGGGATATGAAGAGACAGGGAAGGTTAGAAAGATTTGTTTCAGAGTGAGAAAGATATGTAGAGAAACATTCCCGGAATGGCAGATCAAAGACTTTCAAAATTCACCTTTATGGAAAAAGCACTGAGAACATTGTCAAAAGTTGTCAAATTCAACATGTTCAAAAATATTGAAATTAAAAGCTTAAAACAATGCAAGAAGCCTTTATTTAAAAACAAACAAACATTGAATCCAGATAAAAACAGCAAATTCTGTAGCCTCTTAACTTGTCCTATTCCCATTCAGTCTTTCTGCATAACCACAATCAACTTGAAGACCAACCTTACATTGACAGTAGCTGTGAAAACCAGCAGCCAGGGAAACACTGGAAGATGCACAATGAACTTGGAGCTTCCCAAAGGCTACACCTCACAGAATCTCAGGGCTTGTCTTTATTTGATGCAACTCAGAATTTAGTTTATGTAAACAAGTCTATCCTCAGAGCATTTGTCAAAAACAAGGAGTATCAAATGATTAATATTACAGATGCCTGAGGTGGCAATTCCAATTGGAGATACCAAAAGCCTGGCCAAAATCCTTTGGATGAAGACTAGGAATGAGATATCAATAGGATGCATGAAATAGGTCTGACATATTCATAGGACTCTAGAAAGTCATGTACACGTTGAGGGTTGTGAACATGTTTAAAAAAGACCCAAAAAGTCCCTAAGCTCTCACCTCTGACTGACTTTAAGGTCCTGTACAAACGTACAATATGACAGAATTATAAACTGTTTACTATAAAGTATTGAAAAACCCACATAACACACATACACAAAGCTATTTGACAAAAGCTGGGAGACATATTGATTCAAAGTGTTTAAGGAAATTTTTGCATTGTGATTAGTTAATTCCTTAACTCACTAAGAGAATTTAACAACCATACTGGAAAAAAGAATAGACACCCTACAAAATTATTTCAGGAATATAACTAAAAACAGCAGCAGTAATGACAGCAGCAAGCAATAGCAATACTAACAAACAGTAGCAGGAGGGTTCATTTCAAATGATACCACATTACAATATTTACAATTTTTGGTTTTAATGACAAGAATTATGGTGCATACAAAGAAACAGGAAAGTTTATCCTGCATACAGAAAAATAAAAACAAGTCAATAGAAACTGTTCCTGAGGAAACTCAGACATTGGACTTACTAGATGAAAGCTTTAAATCAATTATTACAAATATGTTTAATGAAGAAAGGGAGAATATGTTTACAAAATTGGAAGAATGTATGAGAATGATGTATTCATTAAATAGATAATATTGCTAAAGAGAAATACAAAGAAATGAGTTTTAAATGAATCTAACAGATACTCTGGAGTTGAAAAGTACAATAACTGAAATTAAAAATTCACTAGGAAAGCTTAATAACATATTTTAAAAAGTAAAACAGTCAGGTAATTTGAATATAGATCAATTGAAATCATCTAGTCTGAAGAACAGAAAGAAAAGATGAAGAAAAGTGAACAGAGCCTCAGCGACCTGTGTACCATAATAGGAGTCCAGGAAGAAGAAGTAGAGAGAGAAAGGGGCAAAAAGATGGCTAAAAATTTCCAAAATTTATGAAAGATATTAATCTACACATCAAAGAAGCTTAATTAACTCTAACTAGCACACATTCAAAGAGGTCCACATGCACATGTATCATAGTCAAACTGTTGAAATCCAAAGACAATAATAGAAGTGACTTACTGTGTAAAAGGGATTATCAGTAAAATTATCAGCTGAGTTCTCATCAGAAACCATGGAAATCATAAGGCAGAAAGATGACATGTTCAAAGTTCTAAATAATGTCAACCAATAACTTTACATCTAGTAAATCAATGCTTCAAAATGAATGATGTAGTAAGACATTCCCAGATAAACAAAAACAGGGAATTATCCCTGAGAAGACCTGGCAGATCTGTCATAAAAAACTTATAAAGGGAGTCCTTCATGCTGAAGTGAAAAGACACTAGACAATAATTAAAATCCACTTGATAAAATACAGAGTACCAGAAAGATAATCATGTAGGTAATTATTTTTTTAGGTACATTTTTGTTTGTAATTTTTTTCCTCTGCTATTTTTTTTAAAGCTGCACATGCGCCAAAAGGTGAAAATTCTCCCCCTCTACATGAAGCATCAGTGTTACCAAATCCGATAACATGCAAGCCATAAAGATATCCATATTGGGATGAATAAAGAGGTTCTGCTGGAAACCACTCCCCTGGAGAGCAGCAGGACAGGCATATTCTGTGGCCTGGAGATAGACAACCGTGTGTGTCTGAAAAGAAACTCATGAGCCCTGGGATAGAGGTGTGATAGGGAAACAGATAGTGCTCTGGTCTTTCTGGGAGGTGAAGCTAGTGCAGACCCCTTACCTCACCCAGAGACATAGGCCATTTCACCAGAAGCTGCCCGGGGCACTCTAGTCCATGCCTGTACCTGTGCTTGTCATTGAAATATCCATGGGCAAGCCAGGTGGTCCAGCTGTGCCCAGTTGTGTCTCACCTTCTCCTCTGCAAAAAGGAAGCTCAGGGCACTGGATGTTGTGCAGTCCAGCACATCATCTGAAATAGCAGAGAACACCTTACAATAAACAAAGATCAAGTACATACCCATCTGCTTTTGCCTCAGCTGTCTCTTACCCATAAGCGTCACCTACTGGCCTGTAGGTTAAACTGCACAACCCAATATAAAACTGGCTGATGGAAGAACACAGGGCTACAGAAGCAAAGCCAAAATACCCTCCATAAATCCTCTAGAGTAACACCCTTGTTAGGGGTTGAGGGCACAAGTAAATACATGAATAAAATTAGATAAAAAACCCAATCTAAATAAAAGTAAATTCTAAACCAAGAAGTGTCATCTTCTCCAGGTGACAAATAACTAGTGTCAGAATTCTGGTACAATGAAAAATCTGAATGTTGTGACACCACCAATGGATCACACTAGCTTTCTAGCAAAGAACTCTAACCAAAATGAAAACTCAGAAATGACAGATAAATAATTCAAAGTATAGATTGCAAGGAAGATCATTGAGATCCAAGAGAAGGTTGAAAGCCAACACAATGAACCACAGAAGCAATCCAGGAAATGAAGAAAGAGATAGATATATTTTTTAAAAAAAGAACTACTGGAAATAAAAAAATTCACTTAAGGAATTTAAAAATGCAGCTGAAAACTTTAGTAATAGAATAAACCAAGCAGAAGAAATAATTTCATAGCTTTAAGATCAGTCAGATCAGTCTTTCAAAGTAATCCAGTCAGACAAAACTAAAGAAAAAAATAAAACCACGCCTTTGAGAAATGTGAAATTATGTAAGTGATCAAACATATAATCTACAGAAATTCCTAAAGAAGAGGAAGAAAAATAAAGAAATTTGGAAAGCATACTTGAGGAAATAATGCAGGATTTTTTTTTTAAATTTTGCTAGAGATGTAGACATCCAGATACAATAAATTAGGCAACACCTGGGAGACACGACACAAAACAAATGTCAACAAGCATATAGACATCAGACTATCTTTCTCAGCTATGCCACTGAGAAGGAACATATCTTGAAATCATCTAGAGAAAAATGACAAATCTCCTATAAGTGGAATCCCATTATACTAACAGCAGACTTAACGGAAACCCTACAAGCCAGAAGAGACTGTGAGCCTGTTTTTTGCCCCCTTCAAAAAAAAATTGCCAGCCAAGAATTTTAAATCCTACCTAAGCTTCTTAATTGTAGGAGAGATAGTCTTTCCCAGACAAGCAAATACTAAGCAAATTTATCACCACCAAATTGGTCCTATAAGACATGCTCAAGGAAGTTCCGAACATGTAAGCAAGAGGATGCTACTCATCATCATAAAAAGACCTGCAAATAGAAAGCTCACAGATTTGACAAAGCAATTACACAACTGAAACTCCAGGGCAACCAGCTAACAACATTATGTCAGGAACAACACCTCACATATCAACACTAACCTTAAACATAAATGGCCTAAATGTTCCACTTAAAGCCCGCAGCTAAAAACATGCTTAATAGTGAAAGACTGAATGATTTC
The DNA here is from genome assembly GCF_043159975.1 of Macaca nemestrina. NCBI lineage: Eukaryota > Metazoa > Chordata > Mammalia > Primates > Cercopithecidae > Macaca > Macaca nemestrina. The sequence continues at coordinate 96,150,396 of NC_092132.1, read as the reverse complement.
CCTTCAGATGAGGTAAAAGACAAGGAAGTCCACTCTCGCCATTTCTATTCAACATTTTACTGTAGTTTTTGCCAGAGTAATTAGGCAAGAGGAAAAAAAAGTTACCCAAATGGACAGAAAGAAGTAAAATTATCTCCATTCTCAAAGAACCTGATCTTGTACAGAGAAAACCTAAGAAATCTGAATTAAAACTATTGAGTTAGTAAATCAGTTCAGCAAAGTTGTGGGATACATAATCAACACACAAAAATAAAATGCATTTCTATACACTAACAATGTACAATGTGAAAATGAAGTTAAGAAAAACAATAGGATGAATACATAAATTTAACAATGAAGTACAGGACTTGTACACTGAATACTGTAAAGCATCATTGAAGAAAATTAAAACTTAAATAAATGTGAAGACACATTATGTTATCATATCAAAAGACTTAACATTGTTTCTGTGATGTTTTAGTCAGCTAGGTCAGCCATAAGAAAATATGATACACTTGATGTCTTAAACAACAGAAATTTATTTCTCACATATCTGGAGTCTTAGAAGTCCAAATTCAAGGGGCTGGCACAACAGGTTTCATTTGAGATCTCATCTATTGGCTTGTAGGTGACTGCCATTTCACTGTGTACTCTCAAGGTCTCTTCATTGTCCACCCAAGAGGAAAGTGAGTGATTTCTGTCTTTCTTCCTTTACTTATAGGACTATTAATCAGATCAAATTAGGGCTCCCATCCTTATGACTTCATTTAACCTTAATTACCTCCTTATAGACCCTATCTCCAAATAAGGGTCACACTGGGGATTAGGACTTCAACATGTGAATGGGGAGAGGTACATTTCTGTCCATAGCAGATGGCAATACTTCCTAATGAATCTACAGATCAGTGCAATTCACCTCAAATTTCCAGTTGCCTTTTTAAAGCTGTTTGTTTATTTTATTTCATCTTGCAGAAACTGGGAAATTGACCTAAAACTGTTTTGAAAATTAAAGGGACACAAAATAGCCAAAAAATCTTGAATAAAGAATAAGTCATAGAGGACTCAGAGTTTTTTATTTTAAAACTCACTGCAAGGCTTGAATGATCAAGACAACATAAGCGTAATATTGGCATAATAGACATATACATACACAATACAGGTAGGTCAGTGGAACAAAATTCAGAGTTCAGAAATAAATCCTTACATTTAGGGTCAATTGATTTCCAATAAGCATGTCATGGCAATTTACCCCTAAATAATAATACTTTAACAACACTTCTGGTTTCTTAAGGGAAATAAAAAATGTTCTAAAGTTAGTCATGATGGTTACACAATTGTGTGAATATATTAAATTACTGAATTGTACACTTTAAAAGAATGGATTTTAAGGTATGTGAATTATGTCATTAAATTGTTTTAGAAAGGAAGAAGGAAAGATACAAAAAAATCTATTAGTGAGATAAATAGTTCCAGACAATGTTAAATGTTTGATGTAATCTATCAGAAATTTAATACTAAGGGATTTGAAAAAGCTTCGTACTTTTTCAAAATATGTGTTCAAATATATTTGTGCTTCTTTGGAGAAGGCCACCTGCTGGGCTCAGCCACAATGTTCTTACATTTCATTTCTGGAAGTATAGCAAAATATAGGAAAAGTCTTCTGAGGTTATTTGCAAGCAATTTAGTGCAATAAAAACCATGACATCTAAGTAATTCTGGGAGAGAAAAGACAACAGGAAAGATTGCATGAATAATAGAAAAAGTTTGCATCAATGAACTAGAAATATGAAAGGAGGTGATGATTGGTTAGCAGAAGGGTTGGAATTGTGTTTTATTTTATTTTATTTTATTTTATTTTATTTTATTTTATTTTATTTTATTTTAAGACGGAGTCTCACACTGTCGCCAGGCTGGAGTGCAGTGGCATGATCTCAGCTTACTGCAACCTCCGTCTCCCAGGTTCAAGCAGTTCTCCTGCCTCGGCCTCCTGAGTAGCTGGGACTATAGGCACAAGCCACCACACCCAGCTAATTTTTGTATTTTTAGTAGAGATTGAGTTTCACCATGTTGGCCAGGATGGTATTTTAGTGCTGATGCCATTTCTGGCTGGTCTGTGTCCTGGATATGAGCATGAGAGTGGGTTTCTGATATAAAGTGAAGAGAAGACTACAGGGGATGAGAAAGCCAATGAACCAAGACACTGGGGTTTGGAATGGGTTGTCTTACGGCTGCGACTGATGACAATGTTGGCAGGAGTTGAAATGCAGTAGCCAGGTGCTAACATTTTTTAAAAAATAAAAAAGTGACAGTGATGAGTTATACAGATAGCAGCATGGGGAGCAAAGCATGACAGTAAGTTCTGAGAGAATGAGGCTGAAATAGCAGGTCATTTTGGAGGATTGTGGAGTGGGCAATGCTTCAAAGATATGGCAGGTAAATTTAAAAACAGAAAACAAAAAACAAAAAACACTATGTCACCTTAAGATCCTGAGATGAAAGGGCAATGAAGAGGGAAAGACTAAAGGTGTCTTGGGATAAGACCAGGTTTCCCACAAAGCAGTCGAGACAATGTTATGAGAAGGAGAGTAGATATAAGAGAGCTTGCAGTTTGTAAAGCGTGATTTCTGACAAATGTATCAAGATGTTTCTGATGAAAGAAGATGCAGTGGAGAATATCCAAAGGATTGTGTGTGGGCTGTAGGATGAAGCAGCACTATAGAAGATGAGCATGTGGATGATGATGGATGGCTACTGAGATTTGCACCTGAAGTATACAGAAGGTAAGGCATAATGCAATCATTCAGAAAATATCAACAGCAAAGTGAAACTCTAGTAAAAGAAGATGAGGTTTGAAAAATGTTCAGTCAGTTTAAATTCGGGTAGGTTATTGGTGATTGACAAAATCTTTTGAAATATACTCTTAAGATGTGAAATTATCCAAAGTATATCGGGGAAAATGTCATACTCAAATGAGTGTTAATTTACTGAAAGTATAACTAATTCTGGCTCCATTGACAATTTGATAACTGGTGGGTTTGCTTTGCATCAGGCTGTCCTTCCTCTGCTCCTGGGGTAGAGTGATGAGTGACACCCTGAGGCAGAGGAGAGGGGTCATCCTCCTTACCCCTGTTATCCTCACTGTAATTATGTTAAATTATGGTTAAATTATTCTTCTTACTAGCATCAGTTGAAATTAATTATTCTGATGTATTGTGATTATATCTGAGATGGCGAGAGCAGAGAATGTTGAGTTTTCCTACTGGCAACACCCTGAGAAATATGTATAAAGTAATTTTCTATATCTTCATTAATATTAAGTGTGGACAAAAGAAGCAAAGGACACACAAAGAATACATTTTAAATACCTGACACATGCACAGAAACATGTAGGCTTCTTTCTGTAAGGATGCAAATCATTTCTTCTTTCTGTAAGGATGTGAAGGTTTCTTTCTTGTCAATGAGTCAAGCATTCCTGATAGTTTTGTTGTCGGCATTATCATCAAGAGTTTGCTGGGTCTATTACCTGGTAGAAAAAAATTGAATTGTTTTGAAGCATGAGATTATAATGCCTGACATTATTTGTTTTAAATACATTGAAATAAATGTATTTTTTCTCTCTTGAAAATTTAAATTTCAGTGTTTCTGGAATAAGGATTGTAGATCCCCTACAAAACTTATTTTCCTGACTTCTGTTAACCCCTCTGAGAGAACACAGGAGCAGAGCCAGGATGAGATGCTGTGATTTCTCATGATCTGGAAATGTATTATGTTAATATTTGCCTAACAGACAAAATGTGTGTAGTTTGTGAAAAAGAAACTTTAGCAGAAGTGAAAGTGAGTAGATTTTAAAAGAACAGTTTTCAACATTATAAATCTGAATAACAAATGCTGTTGTGTTATTGAAAGAAACTCTTTTAGATGTGAATATGAGCTCCTATTTGCCTTGTCCACACAAAAAATAGATATGTATTTGTTTTTAAATAAACCAATATTTGGAGTTTGAACCTTGGGCCACCTCCCATGCATTTCTGCTGTATCCAAGGATAACATGTTAGAAATAAAGGAACAGTACAGGGGAGGCAAAGGGCCAGAGGCTCTCAGCTCAGAAGACCGTATTACCGGAGGGTAAGTGTAAGCTGTGATTTCATAGCTAAAGATCACCCGGGATGATGAAACTTAGCAGTCTGGGAGCTCTTGTGTTCTCAGAGTATCTCTAACAAGCAATCCTTGATAGCGAGTCTGCACTTCCAACCAGAGGTTACCACTGTTTAGGTGATGAATGGCAGCAGTGGTTTCTTGGTTCTGCCAAGAACAAGGTGAGCCAGCTGTTCTCTGGCATCGCAAGTCAGAAGGAATATTGTGCAAAGTAAAAACAATTTTCATTGTTTTGATTTTTACTTCCCTGTGATTTCTTTTTGCTAGTCTCATGACCACCATTTTTTCTTACTGCAAGAAGCAAACAAAAATAAATAGAAGTTATTGGAGAACTCGAGGGGCTTATGAAAGTCTCAGTAACTCAAGTATGATGGGAAATTTTCTTTTGAATCTTTTCTATAATTTTATGTTCAGTTTGTGTATACACGCAAACACACACAGACACACACACAGACACACACACACACACACACACACCATACAGTTGACCCTTGAACAATGCAGGGGTTAGCAGCATTGATGCCCCCTCCCACATAGTCAAAACTTGGTGTATAACTTTTGACTCCCCAAAATCTTAACTTACCAATTGCCTACTGTTTATCAGAATCCTTACTGAAAACAACCACTTGATTAACACATATTTTGTATGTGTTTTAAATATATATACTGTATTATTATAATAAAGTAAGCTAGAGAAAGTGGAATGCTTTTAACAGAATCATAAAAAAGAGAAAATATACTTACTATTCATTAACTGCAAGTGAATCATCATAAAATTTTTTTCCTTCATCATTTTCACAGTGAGTGGATTGAGAAGGAGCAGGGAGAGGAGGAGTTGGCCTCCCTGTCTGAGGGGTGGCAGAGACGGAAGAGGTGGAGGAGGTGGCAAGGGAGGTGGGAGAGGCAGGCGTACTCGGTGTATATTTTATTTTTAAAATTCCACATATAAGTGGACCCACACTTAGTGGACCACACAATAGTTCAATCCCCTATTGTTCAAGGGTCAACAGTATAATTGTTTAAACAATTTCTTGTTTCTTGGGCCTCACAGCCCTCAAGAATAAAGATCATAGTCAAATGATTACTTTACTCCAGCCTCTTCTAAAGCACCTGGAATTCCAAATCCGGTCGTCCTTCCTTCACTTTCCTGCTTGATATTCACATTTGACCTTTATGAAGGTCTCATTCTTCAATAACATGATCATGCTGAGTTTTCAGGAAAACAAATGGGGGACAATGCAAGATGGATTATATCTCTTGGGCCATGGCATCTCCTGGGCTTTAAACAAAATCCTGTAAGTCTCCTCTTTGATCCATAATCCTAGAGAAACATTGGTTCTTTTTCTCCAAGTGGACAGTAGCTTAAGAAGGGCATACATTTTAGTCAACTCCGTTTGCACCGAGACCTCCGTGTGACACTGCTCTTCCCCAGTGTGAGGGGGAACACAGGACCCTTCACAGTCTGGCTCTAACCTTTCTACCTCAGCCATTTCCAATCTATCCACATACCCAAGATTTCTCTCAGGCAACATTTCCCACCGTTCCCTAGTTATATAAGGGTCTTTGTTAACACTCTTTCTGGTCTTTCTGCCTAGGATGCCTTCTGTCCTGATCTTCGTTCAGCGACCCCTCACACATCTTTTTTATGCAGAAATCCTTCCTGGATTCCCTTTAGGGAAAACCAGCGAGGCAGAATATCCTTGTCACCAAATAAAAGCATTTCTATTCATTAGATTTCCCTGGAAAACAGCTTTTAAGGCAGATATTTAGATGCAAGAGGTTTCATGGATAGTGTTTTCTGGATGCCTATAAGGAAAAGATAAAGCTCAGCTGGGCAGATGTTGCAGTTGAGCTGCGACGGAGTTGCAGTAGAGTGCTTAGTTGCTCCTAGCAGGGGTCTGGAGCTGGGATGGCTTTTCAGAGTTGTCCGGAATAGAGGCAGAGACGGGGTCTACACATCAATAATTGAATGTTGGCTGCCCGCAGAGAGAAGCATGGTTTGTGTTGAGGCAGCGCTTTTTGACCAAGAAGCATAAGCAGGGGCCACACTGGGAGCATCAGCTGAAAATATTCCTGGCAGAAATTGTAGGAGGCAACACACTGCAGTCCTTTCATGTGTTGCTTTTTTCCATCTTCTCCCTCTTGGAAAATGGGTTTCCATTACCAGAGGAATTCTATTGAGATGAAGTATGCTCATTACTCTACTCCCATTCATCTTCTTGAAGTCATTTTCTGTCACTACTCTCACCATTTTCTATTGATGTCATCTTCAATGAGCATTTCTGCTGGGTTCGATGGGTTACCTGGCTGAGTGATCCAAACCCTTATCCCCAAGGGATCTGCAGCACGAGTCATGATGTCTTCTCAGAGTGTGGCTGCTTCACCTTTTCACTTATTGGCAAACATGGACCCAAGGGTACAAAAGTTGTTCTCGTGTTCTTCTCAGGCTTCATGTGTAATACCGGCTCTGTGTTCTCCTATGACAAGGTCTACTATGCCTGCCAGGGTGGGGACCTGTGTCCTTGCCTGCTCTTAACATGAAGAGCCTGAAGTGATTAAGTGGAAGCCAGAACTTTGAGTGCAGAGGGACTCTTCCTGTGTGCCCTAGAAGAAGCCGTCTCCATCCTGGGACAAACCTGCACTGCTCATGTCTTGAGAGTGTTATACATAAAGAGGTCCATTCCATAAACTTCTGAGGAAACCACGAAGTTCAGAGGGGAACATATTGTTATAATGAAAGGTACTTCAAAAGTGGATGGTAATTTCCTTTAACATGCATCAGGGACTACTTAAGTTCATAGCAAATTTTAAATACATTTCTTTCTCTTCATGTGGTACTCTTTGATGACATTGAGAGTATCTGACTAAATCTTCCATTCCTGTTTCATTTTCTCCCTTCGACTATGGCAACTAGAGACAGATTTTGTTTATGCTGGTGCTGGAAACAAATGGAGATGACTATAACACATAATTTCTTCTCTTTTTGTTGTTCTTCAGGTATCCTACGCATTAGGGAAGACATTTGAACCATATAATTGTCCATATAATTTTGACTATACGTGCACAGAAAATATAAATAAAACTAAAAGTTAAGCTTAAAATTTTCATTGATAGAATAATTGATTTTAGTCATACTAAAATCATACGTTTTTATATCATAGAGCTCTAAGTAGATATATCATTTGGGAGTCAAGTATCTTACTGCACATAGGAAAATAGAAATGGTTTTAATGAAGGTGGGACATACCTTGGTGTTAAACTGAAATTAGAGTTATTGGTATAAACACATTCTTTGAACACTAACTCCTTTGTGTCAGACTTTGTACATCACAACAGACAATGCTCTTGGTACAATAGTTAGATAAAACTGACTAAAATGCATAAATCACATTGTAATGACATTGCATGTGTGAAAAACAAAGATTGAGTAAATTAAAATTTGGTATTATGGTAATATCTAGCTGTTTTTCCTTTGTAGGCATTTTCTTGTATTTTGGGTAAGGACAACTTTGCTTGTATAAGACAGAAAGATTCTACTGGGAGAAAGAGAAATCAGTAGAGTGTTTTCAGTCATAAGGGATTGGAACTAAAAAATTGAAAACTTCCTGGGATTCAACACCATGGCTAGTTTTCCCTGGAATGAACAGGGGCTGCACAGGAGTCCAGGGAGCTAGAAACCAAAAACTTCTACATGTCCAAGTGAACCAAACTTGCCCCATATCAATTTCTCATTGGAATAAGATGATCAATCCCTCATCCTATCTATTTAGCACAGGAAAGGGGTGTGCATTATATTATCTGTGATCTCTAGAGTTCTTCTATGTATTAGGTATGATATACAATCAAAGGTGCTAGAAATATGTAGAGGCAGAACAACTAGGCAAAAAACAAAAGCAAAACAAAAAAGCTGTGGAGAGACTGGAATACAGACAACAGACAGACCACCCAAGACACTGGAACTCTGACCCACACATCTGCAGCAGCCAGCCCAGGATGACAACTCAGAAATCCTGCAGCAGCCAGTTTAGGAAAATCAACCACCAAACTCCATAGCTATCAGCTCCAATTGGTCAGGACTTGGTTAATGACTGCCAGCTTCCCTAATTTTATCCCTGCTTCTGTCTTAGGACTATCCAGGGAAAGCCAAATATGGATCCCTGGCCAATCACATAGAATGCTCCTTCAAGTTAGCCACCTCCAGCTTTCCCAGGCCAATAGACTCATCACAACACAAATTTTCTACTGTAAAACTTTCCCCCTTCTTTGCCTACCTGTGAGACTCTGTCAAAACACAGTGAGGCTGGCTGCCTTCCTTCCTGTAGCAATCTCTGCATTAACAAGTTTTTATTTTCTCATTTAGGTGGTCTTCATTTATTTATATTCCAATAATGTTACAATACAATAATTGATAAATGAAAACATAGTAAAGATATTAATACAAATATAAAAAGGCAAAAAAGGAGGAATAAAGAAGCAAACAACATATGGAACAAAGGGAAAAAAAGTAAGGATATAATATACAGAGCAGTAATTACATTAAATATAACGAGAAAAAAAATTCTAATTCAAAATCAAAACTTTATCAGAGGGGATTTTAAAAAGGAGGGACCCACCACTATGTTAATTACAAGTTAAATCCAATTACATTTTGAATAAAGGGCACACAACGTGATTGAATATAAAATGGTAGAAATATATATTATGCAAAACTAAGCAGAAGAAATATGATGTGGAGAAATTAATAGCAGTTAAAATATAACCTATGTTTAATAGAACCAAAAATATTGCTAGAAATAAAGAATTATAATTCATGATGGAAAAAAAGCCAATTTAACATAAAGACATCATGCCTCTAGATTTGTATGCATCTGATATGGTTTGGCTCTGTGACCCTACGCAAATCTCGTCTGGAATTGTAATCCTTATGTGTTGGGAGAAGGGCCTGGTAGGAGGTGTTTGGATCATGGGGATATTTTCCCCTTGCTGTTCTTGTGATAGTGCATGAGTTCTCACAAGGGCTGATGTTTTTAAAAGTGTTCAGCTATTCCCTCTTCACTCTCACTCTCTCCTGCTGCCACGTAAGATGTGCCTTTCTTCCTCATCAGCTTCTACCATGATTGTACCTTTCCTGAGGCCTCTCCACTCATAAAGAATTGAGAGTCAATTAAACCTCTTTTGTTTATAATTACCCAGTCTCAGGTAGTATCTTTATAGCAGTGTGAAAACAAACTAATACAGCATCTAATAATATATCTTCAAACATATATAAAACAAAATTGTCAAGAAAAGGAGAAATAGCCAAGTGCATTTGGAGATTTTAGCACCCCTTTCACCATAACCGATGTAACATACAGAGAAAATTATCTGTAAAGACATAAATTGAGCAATGTGATTAACTGTCTGGACCTAACTGACATACGTCTGTTATTGGAAAACACTGTAGAATTCACATTTATTCCAAGTGCAGTTGGAAGATTTTCCTGAGCCATAAAACAGGTAACAAATTTCAGATGATTTAATTCACAATGAGAATGTTTTTTGGCCGGAGTTGCATTAAACTGGAAATCAACATAAAGTAAGTAAATTTGGAAATTAAGCACACCAATTCTAAATAGGTTGTGAAAAACAAAAAGTACTCATGACAAAAATTTTCTAAATTTTTAACAGTATTAAAAAAGAATGCATGAAAACACATAGGGTATAGCCAAAGTAGGGATTAAAGGGATTATATTACTTTCAAAGCGTATGTTAAAAAGAAAGAAAAAAAGTTGCAAATTAGTGATCTAAACTTCATGTCATATGATTCTTTATGTCAAAAAGTAAGAAAAAAAGAGCAAAAAAATCCCCAAAACAGAAAAAAAGGAAATTATAGAGATAAGTATGTAAATAGAAGAAAGATAAAACATTTAAATAGAGAAAAACAACAAAGCCAAAGGTTTGTTCATAAATTATTAATAACATTGATGAAAAACTATTGAGACTAATCAAAGATAGAAAGCAAAAGCAGAAATGACCAATATCAGGAGTCATATATGATTATCATAACATATCCTATAGACGTGAAGAATATTTAAAAGATACTATGAACAAGTTTACATAAATTTGATGATGTAGATAAAGATTTTGAATCTATGAATTAAAACATATAGATGAAAGAAGAAAAAAATGAACAATTTAAAATTTCCTATGACAAATAAAGACATTTAATTTGAAAAAAAAGTTTTCTTTAATGGAAATATTAGACCCAGAATGGAAATATTAGACCAAGATGTTTTCACTGGTGAATTCTTTCAAAAATTTAAGAAAGAAATAGCTCTTATGTACAAAAATCTTTCCAAAATCTAGAAAGAATTACTTATTAATTTTCTTCATGTCATCAACATAATTTTTATTTCAAATCCAAAAATTATTGTAAGTAAATAAGAAAGGAAAACTGAGAGTGAGGGAGAGAGGGAAGAAGGAAGAAAGAGAGAAAGGCAAATATGTTATTAGGAACATAATGCTTAAAAAATCGAAAATACAGCAATATATAAAAATGATAGTACATACTAATCAAGAGTTGTTTATTCAAGAAATACAAAGTTGGTTGAACAGTTACAATACAAATTTTGCTTAACAGAATACTGATTAATGAAATTTGCCTCATTAAAAACATAATCATCTCAATAAATGAAGAAAAAACTAGACAAAATCAAATACCCATTAATAACAAAGACTTTAATAATCTAAGAAATGAAAGGAATTTTAAAAAACAGACTAAGAATATCATTAAGCACGTTTGCAATGAACCTGCAGCAAACGTGTTTAATGGTTGCAGTAGAGCCTGTGAACTTTCTTTCTTACCAAGCAGTAGTGGGTAGGTGTTAGTTGTAGAAAGTGATTTATTATTTGCCTGATATTTATAAAGATATAACTTATTTCCATTCTGGAAGAGTATATGCATTTTGAACTGAATGTTTCTCAGATGCTAATAGCTACACATGGTATCTCAGGAAAGATTAATAACTAATACAGTTTAGCTCCACTTAAGTTCATTTCACATCGAATTAGAAAGACAGACTTCCTCTTATGGTGGACACACACTCTACTAACAGCTCCACATCATTTTTAGGTAGAAATGAGAGTTGTGCAACATTTGTTGAAGTGACGGTGAAGGTAAGAATGCCAGCTGTTAATGAGGGGCATCAGTAGCTGATGCTGTAACCCAGTAAATATGGATGCTTCTCTAATCAAAGCCTGATATTACCTTCCATTCACATTCTCCACTTGTACCATAGCATCATCAAACATCATTATTAATTTTTTACAGTCAATTTCCTCTGATAGCATATGAAGTTTTTGAGGGCAGAAACTTCATGGCAACTAGTTTAATGCTTGGCACCAAATAGGAACTCAATGGAAATTGCTGAAATAATTGCAAACCTGTTGTTACTATGAGTCATACTGAAGAGAACTGTTTTCATGTATAGGAACCTTTTCTATGAAACCACAAAAACATGATAAACATATATTATTCTAATCACATGATCTTTGTTCCATATAGGAGATTACTTAGAAAACTTACTGCACTCTTTAAATATGTAATAAAGTATTATCATGCCACATTTTAGTCATAAGTTTGGCTAATAGAAAAAGATGATAGATACCTCACTCCAAAGAGATATTTGACACCACCATCAGCACTTCCAAGTGTAGGGAGATAAAACTAGATTTGTACTTTTAGCCCACAGCAGGAGGAGAAAGTCTGAGGCAAGAAGAGAGAGCTGTGGGTCTTATGTGATTCCATATATCCAAGGAGAAGGGATGGAGAACCTTGTTACTTTAGCTGCTTAGAGAAAGGGGCAGTAGTTGGTCCACTTCTGAAAGCTTGTGCAAAGTGGATGCCATGACAGATTTCTAACCTATACCTGAGAAAAGACCAAGAAGCTCTGGGATGGCAGGCCTAGGAGAGGAGACTGTGTGAGGATCTATCATCCTGTTCTCATGAAGATGGCTGGGCAGAGAATAAATGGGAAAGTTCTGTAGATCAGTGTGACCCATGTAGGCTGCTTGCACAAGAACTGGATGCAGTTACTCAGATTCCATCCAGGTGGTCGACCGGACTTGTGGAAAAGCACAGGTCACAGGGAATAAAGCAGGAGCCCAATAACAGGAGGTTGACAAACCCTTGTTATTTTCTCCCTGGACACAGAGAAAGACTACATTTCCTTGAATGCTTTGCAAATATATCTGACTTCTGAAAAATACATTTATGTATGTGTTATTGTATATATTTAAGATATACAGCATAATGTTTTGATATACACAGTGAAGTGATTACTATAGCCAAGTAAATTAACATCTTATCATCTCACATAGTTCCCTTCCCTTTTTGCTTGTCGTAAGAGTATGCAAAAATCTACTCTCTTACAATATTATGAACTATAATCCTTATGTTTTACATTAGATATCTAGACTTATGTATCCAATAATACTGCATCTTTCTACCCTTTGACTTATAACTCTCCATTTTCTCCATCCCCCACCCCTGATAAACACATTCTTCCCTCAGTTTTTATGTTTTTTATTATATATTTTAGAGTCCACATACAAGTGGACTCTAAAAATCATGCAGTATTTTTCTTTCTGCCTCTGGTTAATTCACTTAGCGTAATGTCCTCTAATTTCATCATCCCTTTTGTTACAAATGGAAGGATTTCCACATATGTATACATGTTATATGTGCATACATATGTGTATATATGTATATATACTTTATGCATATATATGTATATATGTATACACATTTTATATATGTAGACACATTATATACATATGTGTATACACACATATGCATGTATGTATACTAGTTTTATGTATATATACATACATATGTGTATATATGTGTGTATATACTTATATACACATAAATATATACAAATGTTTTTATATTTTATTTTATTTTTTGAGACAGAGTCTCACTCTGTCACTCAGGCTGCACAATCTCAGCTTACTGCAACCTCTGCCTCCTGGGTTCAAGTGATTCTTCTCCCTCAGCCTCCTGAATAGCTGGAATTACAGGTGTGTGCCACCACGCCCAGCTTAATTTTTGTATTTTTAGTAGAATCGGGATTTCACTATGTTGACCAGGCTGGTCTCAAACTCCTGACCTCAGGTGATTCATCCGATTCAGCCTCCCAAAGTGCTGGGATTACAGGCACGAGCCACCTTACCTGGCTTATTTATATGTGTACACATGCACACATATATATATATATTTTTTTCTATCCATTCACACACACACACACACATATGTGTATATATATATATATTTTTTTTTTTTCTATCCGTTCACCCATTGATGGACACTTAGGTTGTTGCTATATCTTGGCTACTGTGAATATGCTGCGATGAACATGGAAATGCAGATAGAATATGTTCCACTCAATCAAAGATGGACAGAAATGATAAAGGCTACTTTAAGACTTAGCTTTTAAAATATCCTACAAATGATTCTCCAGTCAAGGCCTTGAAGGGCAGATGCTTTAGGTGATGTTCTCACATAGGTGCCTGGGGACCTGAATTGAATGTGTGGAGTGGAGGCTGTTAATGTTCACATCTGATTTTTACACAATCACATAAAACTTGCGTGTGAGTGTGTGTGTATGTGTGTGTGTGTGTGTGTTAAGCCACTGAGATTTGATGTTTTTACAGAACATGACATCGATGATCAGCTGGAAGAGAGAGAATTCTTCTAACTAGGGAGTTGCAAGTGAGAGAACCCTAGTAATGGTGGTGGCGGAGAGAGTGAGTGTTGAAAATTCCATGAAAGAGTGCTAGGAGAGAATGTTAACATGAGATTAATGAGATCTGCAGATGCAAATGGAGAACTTTATTCTCTAAAAGCAATCTGCAGATTGTGGACATACAACTCTGGTGCAAAATAAAAGTGTGCTCTGAGTGGGGGTGGTAGTCAGAGAGTTAGAGTTTATAAAGGCAAAACCCTGCAAGGCAGGAAAGAGGAGTCAGTGGAGTAAGGACAGGGTCTGGATTAGATGGTCTTTTAACCTCAATCACCAATGTCTCTTAATTGGCTAGTTCTAGGTGTCTGTTGGTGGTCAGCTCAGAAATTTCCAGATGCAGTTGTTTTCAGAAACTCTTTTCTGATTGATTGCTGAAAAACAGGTTCTGCAACACTTTATAAGAACACAGAGTGTGGCCACTCCCTCACCCTTCCATGGCCTCTTGGGTTTGCTTTAACTTTTGAACCATAGGGAGTTCATATTTTCTACAACTGGGGGCATGATTTGACCAGAGTGAATCCATTTTTCATGCCTGTGAGTCCCAAAGAGCCTGGTCACAGCTCCTTGAGAATATAGCAGGAGGGACCAACCATGTACATGCCCTGAATGTTATCCAGGTTCCAGAGAAGAGCTCTTTAAAGAGAATATATTGGATGTGAGGGTGATCTGGTTGCAACATCTGTCACCCTATTGATTGCCAGGGTTATTTTGGCTGATCTGGTTGGCTAGGCAGCCTTCCTCCCTCACCGCTCCATGTGTGTCCCTCATGAAGTTGTGTGCTTGGTCGAAGAGGATGACCATCCCCAATAGAGGAGGACTGGTCTTCCGTCAAGGGTATACAAGTTACTGAGCTCCCCTGATAGAACCTCCAAACAAGCTCGCAGGAGAATATATTTAAGTGAACAGTTAGGGACAAAAATAAAGTTGCTTAATGATTTCATTACGTGGGTTTGGTTGCTCCCTATAGCGATTAGCAGTAATTTCTGTTGTTGCTTTGCAAATATCATTATATCCAGAAGACGAATAATTCACAACATTTGAAAGAAAAGTATTCAGTTGTTCAATACAAAAGAAAGCATATTTTCCATTTTAGTAAAGCCTCTAAAATAAATGCTAATTTATTAAAATTGAGTGTATTTTTCTTTGAAATCTTTTGGATTTCATTTACTTATGTTGTCTATAGGATTGTGGTAGCCCAGTCATATTGGAAAATAATTAGAACATTGATGCCATTAAAATCCAAGGTAGTGTTTTTCCTTTGAAGTGATGGTAATGATAAACATCAGCTTATTCCACAAGCTTTTTCACTGAAACTGTAGAAGACTCTAATAAAGCTGGCAACTTTTCAAAAAAGTGAAAATGTTATGAAATGTAATGTCAGGCATTTTATTTCTTCACAGTGCTTTCATCTCACTGCAACCCTCAAGTCTTCATAGCACACCTCATGGGTAAGGACACTTATTGCTGTTATTTGTTTTTATTTTATGTCTTCAAAGTTATTCTAGCAAAGTGTTGCTGGGACTAACACTTCACTACCATTGCTGTCATATTAAAAAATAGAAAAAAGGTTTTAGAGAGCAAATGTTTTTGAAAAATATAGATTACAATGCACCAATTTCTTATTTGCAGCCTAATATTAATATTTTTGATATTTCTTTGTTCTGTATTAGACTTCTCTAAATGTTTATAATAGTAATAACTTTCATTTACCGGGTTCTTCATATGTCAGGAATGAGCCTAGGAGCTTTGTGTATATAATAATATAAAAAGTCAGAGAACTCAAGTATCTTTCCTAACCATGAATTATGATGGAGCTGGGATTTGTATGGAACTCTTACTTCAAGGCTACTATTTCCATATCAATATTCACCTCACTTTGATGGTCAAGCTTAAGAATTTTACAGCATCAATTAATTAACTTACTTGAGATGTCTAAAAAAATTCTTTGAAGAGTATTTGGTCTATAGTAATTTAAGTTATGGGATAAACTTACAAAAAAATCAACTCACACTACAACTCAGTATAAGTCAGTTGTGTAGAGAAAACATAGGTTCCTCAGGAGGCATTATATGTTTAGTATCAATAAGAAAAGGAAAAAGAATGATGAGGAGAAGGAGAAAAGTTTATATAGTCCCACCTGGTAAACTTATTGGAATAAATATAATTCACACTTTTGTTTTAAGAGATTCAGTGCTGACTCTCAAATCTCTGCCTTGTCTGTCATCCAACCCACTTCCTAGTGAAAATCCCTCTTCCCCTTCTCCAAATAGGGACTTCAGTCCATGATCACATGACTGGTCTCAGGTCTGGGTTCTGTGTCTTGGATCCTAACTGAGCTATTGATTCTATGTAGCAAGTCCCCAAGTCATAGTTGAGGAGTACAGGAGGTAAAACAGCAGGTGGGTGGCCTGAGATAATACTTTAGAGAGTTGTAAATAGAGACTAGAGATCCAGAAGATTCTCCCAATTGCTTAATGTGACCCTCCTATATCTAACCCATTGTCCTTCTCTGTGTCCTTGAATATGTCATCATTTTTCATGACTAGATTATCAGGCTCTAAAGAGAAAAAACACCATGCATTTCTATGCAACAATCACTATTTCTCACAACACCTAGTACACAAATTTCTGATGCTAATACTACTTACATGTGCTTTAAAGTGATTAGTTTAATGGAGAAAATTAACTGAATTGGAGAATAATGAGAAATAAAGACTGAGAGGCCAAAACAAGAAATATTTAACAAATGACTTTTAACACAAACCAACAGACTTTATATGTTCATTTATTACCTAAAAAGAAAAAAAAACCTACCAAATGGTAGGATATTTTAGAGAACAATGCAGATAAATATTATTTTAATGGGAACTAAAACAATTCTCCCTTCCCCTCCCCTTCCCTCCCCTGTCCCTTCCCTCCCTCCCTCCCTCGTCTACCCTCTCTCCCCTCCCCTTCCTCCCTCCTTTCTTCCTTCCTTTTTTCAATTCAACTGACAATTTTTTTTTTTTTTTTTTTTTTTTTTGCCAAGATGCTGTTAACGTGCTACATATAATTCTAGGTGCTTGGAATAAGATGTTAAGAAGTCAGATTTAGTCTTCGGCATCTGTATAGTGAATAATTAACTTTACGCAAAGGGATATCTGCCTTATGTCCAGGCTCCTGGGAGGTGACTTGTAGCCCTTGAAATTTCCTGACATAGAAGTTTCACCCTATTCACGGTGGACCTCTCAGACCAAACTTAATCATTCATACTAACAAGATGACTCTGGGTGACCCCAACCAGAAAGACCAATCATGTGATTAAAAGTTGGGGCTTTGGGACAGGTGACATTGATTGGCCTTTGGGGGCTGGGGGACTGGAGATGGAGTTTATCCCTGTGGACAGGACCTGAGTCATCTACGCCTATGCAATGAAGTCCTAGTGGAAGCTCTGGAGCCTAGGAAGCCTGGGGGCTCCTGTGTGGTGGTCCTCAGTGCTGCTGCGCATTCACACAGGGAGGGGAGTACACGCTGAAGACTCGGGAGCATAGCAATGGAAACCCCTAGCCCCAGATTCTGCCCTATGCATCCCTTCTTTTGCCTGGTTCTGATTTATATTCTTATGGGATGATCAAATCTTAATTGTAGGTGTTGAGGCTTAGAAGATGATACACCAAAGTACAGCACCTTGATATGCTGAAAACTTTGAACTGAAGGAGACCAGAAGGGCCTCAGAAGCAAGTCTCTCTGACCTCCATCTCCCTGTCTTTTGTTGGTCTTTCTCCCCCAAAGCAAAAGACAGAAATTACCCAAGGCAGGTCATAGAAACTAGAACTCCTCTTCCCCAAGGTGAATCATAAAGCCCAGAAAAATCACTTTCTTCTTTCTCTCTTGAAGACCCTCATTGCAAAGAAGTTCTGCCCCACATCTGGGCGGGGGTGGAGGGGGAAGAGAAGCTATACACAGAGACCAAGAAGATTCTGACCATACAGACCTTGTTGGGTTTCCCCCTTCAGTTTATTACTGTGAGGTCATACCCTTTTGTCCAATAACATTTCCACATGGCTTTCCATTCTTTGTTGAATCTGAGCACATAAATAGATACTTTCCCCTGGGTCTTTGGGTCTTCATTTCACAGAATTCCCTCATCATGTATAACTTTGATTAAATAAATTTGTTATGCTTTTTCTTTTGTTAGCCTGTCTTTTGTTACAGGGCTGTTGGCTGTGACCCTTATGGTGGGTGAGGAAAGTTGTCATACCTTTCTGCCCCTACATAAATATAGCACGTTCTTGGGCTCTGGGTCATTCTAGAGAAGTATCAATCATCATGGACTCTGTGAGCTCCCCCACAGCTACAGCCACTTAGTCTGAAGTGAGGGTTGCCCTGGGGAACCCTGCACCTACAGCTAATGTCAGAAGAACTGCCCACACCTTACAGCCTGGAGGACTGTCTTTTAACCTTGAGTTGGGCTAGCTCTGGATACTTCACAGGTCTTATAAAGTAGTGAAAAACAGAAAGAATTGGTGCAACAATGACAGGATATTGGGTGAAACTGTGTAGTGATCACACAATGATGAATGCAACTCTTGTATTCTCTGCTAAGTGTCTTTTCCTCTTTTGAGTAGACTATTTATCCCCTTTCTCTATTTCATTAAACTTCAGGCCATAAATAAATTTACCTTGCCCAAGCATTTTAATGAATTATTGGAACCAATAGCCACAATTAGATGTGGTTTGACCTTTCTCAAATACTATCTTTACTTTGGAATAATTTGCCTTTGTGATTTATCAGGCTTCTACAGTATAATATTTAGTAATAGTATTATGTCTTGTCTTGAAATAGTTGTTAGTTTATTATAAGGTTAATGAATTAAATTAATAAATAGTGAATTGCAAATATGCAATGTTTTGATAAAATTTTATTTTAAAGTTTAATTCTTAAAGAAAACTCCAGTATGATAAATTCAATTAATTTTACATCTGATAACAGATAGCTAAGAAGATGCTTAATTTTTTTTTTTTTTTTTGAGATAGAGTCTCACTCTGTCTACCAGGCTGGAGTGCAGTGGTGCTATCTGGGCTCACTATAAGCTCTGCCTCCTGGGTTCACGCCATTCTCCTGCCTCAGCCTCCCCAGTAGCTAGGACTACAGGTGACCGCCACTACGCCTGGCTGATTTTTTGTACTTTTAGCAGAGATGAGATTTCACCATGTTAGCCAGGAGAAGATGCTTAATTTTTAAACTAAATGTTAACTAATTTTTGATGCCTTCTGTGGTTTCATTCTGTTAAAATGAAATGATTTGTTTATTGACTTAACATGATGTTTTAAATGCAATGAAATTTATAGAAAAGGTAAAGCTTTGAAGCTGCTGTAGAACTGAAGGGAAGAATTCCACTTTACCCTCTGAAGGATCACAGAAAATTAACTGGCAAAAGGCAGTTCAATAGGAGAAAAGGCATCTACATTTATTTGATCATAGTATTATGTGACACGAGAGCCTTCAGAATGAAGACCCCCACATACAGGGGAAACTGTGCATTTTTATGCTTAGGTTCGACAGAGTACATATAGCTGTATAGAAACCTGATGAGATAAAAGGGTAGGATCTAATGCAGATAGACTGAGTGGGGACACCTGGCAGGGCCTGTCTGTCTCAATTCTTCTTGGCCTCTCTGCGTAGCTTTCCTTCTGTCTGGGTGTGAGGCAAGTCTCTGTTTGGAAAGGGAGTCTTATGACCCACAATCAAACAAGGTAGGTCAGACTATATTTTTAAGGCCAGTTTTGACACAGAATTGGTAGGGAAAGCTAGAGTAATTTTTAGGTTTCATGGCTGACTTTGGGGAAAAGAAGCTCAGGTTTCCATGACCTGCCTTGAAGGAGAGAATTTCTAGTTTCTAGGGCTGGCCTCGGGGGAGAATGAGGGGCCAGACACAGGAGGGCAGGGAAGAAACCTCAGCTACTGAGGCTGCTTTTGAGGCCTTCATTCTGAGGTATTCTGGGCCCCAGCACTGCCTAAGAGGAATAGTCTTCAGAAGGTATGTGCGCCTGTGTTGTTCCATCCAAGATGGGGCTGTTGAAATAGTGAAGCCTGCCACTGAGTCACTACCACGGTGGAAGAGCTCCATTGCTATTAAAGAACAAAACCAAGCAGGTATATGAGCCCCACAATGAGCTCAGCTCTATAGATTAGTTTGTTAATATATTATTTTCAGGACCATAATGTGCAATCTGAATATATAGCAAGAAGAGCCCTGTTTGATAATACATGCCATTTCACAATGATTATCTTTTTCTTTTTGAGCTAACTAGAGGAATCATGCTAAACTATTCTTGGCATAAATAAGGTTTGTACTCAATTATAATTCAAGACAGTTCCACCTAAAATATTTTACATTTTGTGCACAAATACCTTTCTATTGCATCTCAGTTCGTCTGCTAAAGGTGCTTTCTTCATGCTAGTTAAGCACACTTTTTCGAGAAGTTAACCGAAAAGTTAACTGAAATAGTCAATGAATTTCTGAGATTTGGCATACTTTCCTCTTTGTGGACCTGTTTTCTCCTCCTGTACTTATGATGGCGGGTGGGACAGGGACAATCCGACAGGCTAACAATTAACATTAAAAAAAAAATTATGAGAACTTTGTTTAAAGCAAAATTTACTTACGTGTAGCATTGTCATTCGGCTTTACAGACTCTGTCGTCTACCAAATAAACATCACAAATGATTCTGCTTACGAAATAACCAACACTCAGGCTCAAATTTTTCTGTGACTTTCTCATTGCAATGGCTCCCAAAACCTTAATTTATTAATCTAAATATGCTAAATTGCACATATTTCAGTATGTTCATCAAATTTAGTATTTCTTATAGTTAATACTTAAAAAATTTCCTCCTGTGTTAAGTAAAAAACACCTTGATATTTCATTTTTCCTCATGGATCGTAATCTTTTTTTTTTTTTTTTTTTTTGAGACGGAGTCTTACTCTGTCGCCCAGGCTGGAGTGCAGTGGTGCGATCCCACCTTCCGGGTTCCAGCTATTCTCCTGCCTCAGCCTCCCGAGTAGCTGGCACCATAGGCGCCCGCCACCACACTAGCTAATTTTTGTATTTTTAGTAGAGACAAGGTTTCACCATATTGGCCAGGCTGGTCTTGTTCTCCTGACCTTGTGTTGCACCCCCCTTGGCCTCCCAAAGTGCTGGAATTACAGCCATTAGCCACCACGTTCAGCCATAATCTTTAGTGAACTAGTAAAATGGTTTGCCTAAAAATTAAAGCCCTGGTTTGTACCATTTTCCATTCTTCATGATGTAAATACGCCCACCAGGCAGATTTCAAACTGTATATGTAACATCAGGGAAGCTGAGAAGCTGAGAAGAGATGCTAACAATCACCTTTCTCAAGCCTCTTCAAGCCAGTTCCATGCCTCACTCACTGTAATTTAGTTACCATAGAACCGGGGATGGCAGAACTTCTAAGTTACAATTGAAAAAATATATACAGAAATAAAGGCATCTTGGGGAAATGTTAACCTTTCCTAAATCAATACGTTATATCCAGTTTATAAAATAGGGTGAATGCTACTTTGGTGACTGTGTCATTAAACAATCTATGTTAAATTAATTTTGTAGATGAAAGTAATTAAAAACAACCTTAACAGAGAAAGTCCTTCTAGAAGTTTTTATTAGTCACTAAAGAGAAACATTATGATCCCTGAGAATTAACATATAACTCCAGAATAAAATGCAGATTTATATTGTTAATTTTTTTATTCTTATTTTCTGGGAATTTGAGAATAAAATTACCAGTTGTGAGAAAATGTAAATTGAAATACAGTAAAAAGGTTATTGAAGGCTGCAATTTAATCCTATTAAATACAAAGTATGAAGGAATTGGCCATTATTATCTTTCTTGTCAGTCAACGAAAAACAACCTGTTGGTAGGCAGCTTATGTCTGACAAATGTGTAGGACATTTGTTTTATTTATGCTTAGATCCTGAAATAATCATTGCATAATCCATCAGAAAATAAAGCTTTTTATATTAATAAGGAATAAAAACTGGGGACAAATGCCATTATGAATGATATTTACTTATTAATTTTCAATAAATAATTAATTTATTGATTATGGAAATACTGTGTTTTAGAACCATAAGGAGGAGAGGTTTCTAGTTTTAGGACTAGGTAAACTTGCATTCAAATGCCTTTTCTTCCATTTCATAGGCAGACAACTACCTGATAACTCCGAGTTTGTGTCCTTATCTGTGAAATGGAAATAACGACTTCCATTTGTGGAGTTATTTTAAGGATTATAGAGAGTGTTTGTAGAGCTCTTGGACAAGGTGGAATAAAGTAGAGTTTCAATTAACAGCAGTTCATAATAATAATGTAGGTGATTAGAGCTGGAATAAGCAATTTGAAGTGAAA
The DNA here is from genome assembly GCF_043159975.1 of Macaca nemestrina. Taxonomy (NCBI): domain Eukaryota; kingdom Metazoa; phylum Chordata; class Mammalia; order Primates; family Cercopithecidae; genus Macaca; species Macaca nemestrina. The sequence continues at coordinate 96,128,070 of NC_092132.1, read as the reverse complement.
ATAAAATAAAATTACTGAAACCATTGCTTGTCTCCTCCTTGACAACATATTTGTTCATTAATAAATGTCTGCTCTTTTAAATGATTTGTATCTTTAATTGAAATATAATATTTGATTTTTCTTATCTCTATGAAACAAAACAAAAAGAAGTATAATTCTTTTCAAAGGCTTAGAATATCAGCTTTTTTTTGAAATATGCACTACAGAAAGAGAAACACCTTGAACTTACTTGGGAGACTTCCACAGGCTTTATTAAAAAGAACTTGGTGGAAATAAATACCACAAGTCAAAGAGATGAAACGACCCCATGGTTCTGTAAGTGATCTGAGTATTGTACAATCTCCCCTGCACTGTGAAGTACTCTTTTGCTTTGGTGTTATGAATAATATTTTATGTGAAGAATATTTTATGCAAATACTTTTGTCATCTTTTTATGAAAGTAATCCCATTTTGCTAGGGTGTCCAGGAATCTGACTTTTGTTTATAATATTGCCTATAAGGAAAAATGAATCCATATAATCATATTCGCAATGTGCATTTAATGGCATATAATCCCTTTTAAACTTGAGCACTATGCATATTTGTTATTTATGGCTATAATAAATAACCTGAAAACATGGATTAAAACAATAGATTATTATTACCTAATGGTTTCCATTGGTAAAGGATGTGTTTAGCTACATGCTTCATGGCTTAATGAGATTGCAGACAAGCTGTCAGTTGGAGTTTCAGCCATCTGAAGGCTTGGAAGGGGCTGACAGATCTGCTTCCAAACTCATTCATTGGTTTCTGACAGAGTCAGACCCTCCCTAGCTGTTGGCTGGAGATACCAATTCGTTCTCACATGGGCTTCTCCATAAAGTTGCTCTCATTATGCCAGCTTGCTTCTCCTTTTGTAAGGTATTACAGAAAGTAAGACAATGAGTGTGCAGAGAAATTCAAGGCAAAAGCCACAGTCTTTTGATAACCTAACAAAATCAGTGGCATCCCAGCATTTCTGCCATTTTGTATTTTTCAGTAATGAGTCACTGGGTCCAGCCTACACTGAAGTGGAAATGATTACCCAAGGGCGTGGATTCTGGGAGACAGAATACTGTGGGCCATCTCAGAGGGTGTCTGCCTCAGGCACTGGCTATAATGATAAAATAGAACATTGAAGAAGGAATGAGTGTACTGGATGTCTGTCTTTTATCATACTAGTTTTATTTTAATATAACTCTTGGAAATTGAACTTTGGAGTCTAATACAGTTCAAAACTGAACTGCCAACTTGATTTAAATCTTCTGTTGCCTTACTCCCAAAGCAGGCTAGACGTGTCAAGGGCCTTCAGGTGAGGAGATGGGTGGGGCTTTCTTTCACTCCTCACTCCCTTATTATCTTGAGTCTAGCCCAGCCATCCACCCACTCCTCTGTTAAATGAGTTAAATTGAGGGCTATAAACAGTCATAGTAATAGTAAAAATTTTAGACTTATAATTTTAATTAAAAGCATATTCCCAAGATTACAGGCCTCAGTAAAAGAATTCCCTTTTCTTATTAGGGGCACACTGGCATTGAATCGATTACTGTCTCCTTATTAAGTGACTCCCAGAATCCCAGGAATTTTCATACCATTAAACATCTCCTTAAACCAAATTTGCTACTCTTTCACACATAGGTGGTTAGCAAACATTCTGCTTTTGTTATTTTCCTAAAAGCATATAATAAATCTTCTTCTATGGAAGAAAGGAAAAATAACAGAAAAAAAGGAAGGCTGTAACAAGCAAACAACTTCTATTATTTGAACTGCTTTCCAGTGGCATATTTTTCTTTCTTCATAAACATTTTCATTCTGGGGAAATCATGTTTTATATTCATAGAAGGCAGACTAAAGGCACTCAAGATGCCATATACTACTCCATGGATATTGTGAATATAAAGAAATTAACCCAGATGAGCTCAATATGATCACAAAGCTCCTGAAAGCAGAAGAGAAAGGGCATTTTAAGAACCAGAAAGGCCCCATGTACCAAGCCTGGCTTGATGATGAAGAGGCCACATGGAAAGTGTGGAAAGAAACTGAACTTTGACACAACCAAGAATTTTAGAAGAGGACCCCACACCTCAGATAAGAACAGCAGTCCATACTGACACCTTGATTTCAGCCCCGTGTAACCCTGGGAAGAGAATCCAACCATGCCATATGGGACTTTAGACCAGAGTAAGGCGAGCTAATGAATGAGTATTGTTTTAAGATAGTAAGTATGTGAGATTTTGTTAGGGGAGCAATAGAAAACCTATATCATGTTTTTGTTTGTTTTACTTGGATGGCTAAATATATTTATAACAGAGAGTGTGCACAGATTGAGGGGTATAGACCCTGGCTCCTTCTATGGGTGAAAATGTGAGATTGAGATAGATACTCCTTTGGTCCTGGGCAGTGGTTTGCACCTGTGCATGCATAAGAATCATAATCACTTTATAATCAGTTCTGCATTAATTGGCCTGTTCCATTGAGAAAATTATCCACTAAACTTTTTTTTTTACTTGACATAAATGTTTCATGTAATACAGCATGATCTCAGGCTTACTTCCTGTTTTCCTCTGCACATACCTGGCTCACCTAATGTGTCATAATCCCCCATTATACTAAGTGTGTTTAAATACTTAACACCATTTCCTGTTTATATATTTGTTCCTACAGATCCCTTAGCCTCCTGATCATACAATTCCTGAAAGTTAAGAGATGTGTATTTTGCTTACATTGATACCCAGCACTTTGCATAGGCGACTGTCATGTGTTCAATGCTTATTTAATGAATAGTTTACTTAATGAATAATTGGATCTTATTTTTATCAGCTATCAAGTGTGCTTTTTTATTTACTATCTGTCTATATAAATGCATTTACTTTTTTCTTTTTCAGTTCCTAATTTTGAGAAACCATGTTTTCACTAGACCGGCTGTTTCAAGTTGTTTCTATTTCAAATAGGAAACTTTAAAGTTTCAATGCCAGAAATAATAAATCTAGGTTATTATAATAAAAAACACCAGAAAAGTATTCACTTTTGATACAACATGTGGCTTTATAAAGTTTTCTTTTATAAGATTTGCACACTTAATACATGACAGATCTTTAGAGAATAGTAAATGAAATGATATAAATTTTTTTCAAAGAAAATAATTCTATAATGATAAGAGATAATTAAAATAATTAGTAAATGTTCCAAATTTATGCTGTTTAGCAGATGTAGTTCTAATAAAAAGAATTAGATATATGCAATTAGCATTAAAATTCTAAATTGTTTTCAAATATTAAAATAATTGCCAAGAGTTTATAGATATGCCAAGCCATGACAGCTTTTCTCTAATTGTGAAATTGTAATACATATGTCATTGCAACGTACGTTGTGCATACAAACATAAACCACAAGTAGTTGACATGGAAAACAGGTATAACAGCTGCTGGAGTAAAATTAATGTTTTCAAATTCTTAGAAGATGAATATTTCCTCTTGTGCACTCATAAAACCTGATGGAATTTAAGATCTCAGTTCTGGTAATTAATTTGGACAGACGTCAGAAAAAAAGGATCTAAGAGACATAATTGGGTGATGTCACAGAGCATAGCAATAAGCAGATGTGACAGTCAGAGTGAATCCCCGCCACCCCCGATAAGAAATACCATGGCTATCGGTGCTTGCACGGGAGAACTTGCCATGTGTGAGTCATGTGGACAACTGCTTACTCAAATGCTGCTAAAATTGTATGCATCATAGTTGCATGGAGAAATGCTAAAACACCTTTCTTATGAATATATATACTCATGTAATTATGTATGATATAAAATGATGTGTCATATACAACAAGCATGGAATACATTCTATTGATGTTACTATGCCTTCATCACTTATGTATCCACATGACATTGCAGTTTCCCCATAGAAGATGATGTATACTTCTCAGTTCCATAGACGTTTGATTGATCTTTGTCCAATGGGGTGTCAGCAGATGTGACGGGAGGAAAGGACCAGTTTACACTTGCCATCAGCTTGAGAACATGCATCAAGTAACCCAAGGTCTAAGATATGAGAGAGAAAGGTGGTGGAGGCACTCTATACCCAAGCTACAGCTTGGAGCCAAGCCCAGGCAATCCAATCCTAGGTCAGACAACCCCCAGCCAGCAGAGCTGGGTGAGCAAGAATAAATGATTGTTGACTGGGGCAATGAGCTTTGGGGTGGTGCATTACATGGTATTGTTATGATAACAAGGGACAGGATGCCTTCCAAAGTAACTAAACCCACACACAGAAGGATCCCCGAATATTCAATACATATCCAGTTAACCTTAATATAGTTAAAACATGTTGATAAGAATGCTTTCCTTCAAGTATTTCCACAGTGGCACTATTAAAGCCAATAGAAAGACTTTTCGGCAGTAACTGAAACCTCAAATGTTGATTTTCCTTTCTGTATTCTATTCCATTTTTCCCTTAGGTGAAAAAGCAAAAACAATTCTGGGAACAGCATGGGAAGAAAAACTCAGGCACAGTCTAGATTTTCTGACAAGTTCCCCATTATATTGAAAGCAAAATGCTGTATTTTATAGTCTTGTCACACCATGTAGTTACTAGCATGCACTCTGGACAACATTTGAGCAAAGAAAGCAGGAAAAGGCACATTGAACAACCTACTGTGAGGACTGCAGGAGTAGAAAACTCTCAGCTGTAGATATCGAATAAAGAAAGCCTAGTGTAAGGGCTGGAAAGAGTTTTCATTTTGTTTTGTGATGTTTGTAGACTATACTCTTGCAGGTGTTGTTAATACACCTGCACGTTTTACTAGTTCTGCCTGTTATGATTTCACATATCAAATATTTCTCTTCCAAAGGGTTTCATTATTTGTATTTTATTTCCCATGTATTAATCACTCAACTCAGATAAACAAATATAGCAAATCTAGTTAGATCAAATAAATCTAGTTTGCTAAAGACAAAGAGTATGGGATCTTTGACTCTAAACAAGTTAATAACATTCTGTTATTTCATGCCCCAAAAAGACAAGAAATGAGAACCCCTGAGGCCAAAGTATTAGGTAAAGGTTTATATTCATAGTTGTTGCTACGTGCAAAATATAAAAGGAAATTTTAAAATGAAAATGAGATCATTATTAATAAATAATAATTAATTAACCATTAGTAGTCACTGGTGCAACCACATAAGCTAATATTCTTCTAGAATTTCACTTTGTTTCTTTGCCTGTTCTTTTATAATTGTACAGGATATTTAATTTACGTTTTTCCTGGTATGATAACTTTTACCCACACTTGCACAATAGGGTGTATACGCATTTAAAAATGAAACAGCTGAAGTTGTTCTGAAAATGTCAATAAATGTTTTGCATTTGTACATACATTTAAAGACAAACTTGGAACTAAAAAAAAGCCTTTCATTTATTTTTTGTTGTTGTTTTGTTGTTGTGGCTTATTTATTTTTCTTTTTTGATTATTTGCTAATACCATATATTTAATTTAAAAACTCAATTTAAATGTGTCAGTGACTGTTCTAAGAATTTATAACTATACTGTATCATTTTTTTTCATGACTGAAATTAGCTTTGTTGTTTTCAAGTTATAAAATTAACACACAGTCGTGTAAAACATTTAGGATAATATTAAAACCCCAGGAGTAGAAATAGAAACAACTCCTGATGTTTTGATATATAGCCTTATAAAATACAGAAGTTTGGAACTTAATTTTAATGTGCTATGTACTTTTTAAATGGATTGCTATACCTAGGAAAAATAGTAAAATAGGCCAGGTTTTTTTTGATTCGTCTCAAGTCCTTTTCCCTTGATTTCTGGGATAGGCAGCACCGCCCTCTTTTAAAGGCATATGGTATCCTTCCTACAGATGTCACAGGCCCTCCACTGAGGGATTCTGACGTGTTAATGCCATAGCTTTTCTGTGTTCCAACCCCTTTCTCTTTTTTATAGTGATTTCTAATCAACAGGTTTTTTTGTTTTTTGTTTTTTTGGTTTTTTTCTTTTCTGAGATGGAGTCTTGCTCTGTCGCCCAGGCTGGAGTGCGGTGGCGCTATCTTGGCTCACTGCAAGCTCCGCCTCCCGGGTTCACGCCATTCTCCTGCCTCAGCCTCCTGAGTAACTGGGACTACAGGTACGGCCACCTCGCCCGGCTAGTTTTTTTGTATTTTTAGTAGAGACGGGGTTTCACGTTGTTAGCCAGGATGGTCTCAAGCTCCTGACCTCGCGATCCGCCCGTCTCGGCCTCCCAAAGTGCTGGGATTACAGGCGTGAGCCACCGCACCCAGCCTCAATAGGTTTTCTGAGTGCTTTTATTTTTTTATGCCACTGTTTGTAATAAAATAAATTATCATTTGTAATAATAATACAAATCAGAATATACACAATTTGTATAATTGTGATAACATGTCGATATATATAAGATAGTGTTTGCTCATTTACGTATTAAGTTTCTTACTTCAATTGAGACATTACTGAATCTAGGAAGTAAGTGATAATATGGGGTAGGAATTGAAAAGTTATTCTACAAAAACAAATTGTAGCAAAGAGGGTGGCTGTAGTTATACAAATGCATTTTGTTGATTAAAAGTCTTTACATTAAAAGAAAATCTAGCACAGATAATTTTTTCATAATTTTTGCAGCATTGTTTTGGTGAAAATGACCATAGAAAATCTGCAACTCTAAAAATATCTGTAGTCAATAAATGTTTACTGAATGCTAGTGAGCAATATAACACAAATGAGAGACTCCACTTTTTAGCCTGAAATATAAACATAAATTTTATCTTTTTAGATTGCCCCTCAGGAGATAAAATAAATATTAACTCAGAAGTAGACACTTATAGCTACTCTTCCAATATCCATTCTCCTCTCTCGCAGAATGCCAACTTTTTAAGGCAGTGCTGTGTCTTACCATAAAATGACCTTTACTGGCCTTCTATATAGATAGGAGTTGTCCTGGAAACAATTCAGGGGCCAATTAGAAATGAGTTGTTGGAGTCGGGTGTGGTGGCTCACGTCTGTAATCCCAGCACTTTGGTAGGCCTAAGCGGTCGGATCACATGAGGCCAGAAGTTCGAGAGCAGCCTGCCCAACATGGCAAAACCGTCTCTACTAAAAATACAAAAATTAGCTGGGCATGGTGGCGGGCCACTGTAATCTCAGGTATTTGGGAGTCTGAGGCAGGAGAATCGCTTGAGCCAGAGGGGACGAGGCTGCAGTGAGTCGAGATTGGATTATTGCACTCCAGTCTGGGCAATGAGAATGAAACTCTATCTCAAAAAAAAAAAAAAAAAAAAAAAGAAAGAAAACGAAAAAAAGAAAAAAAAGAAAAGAAAAAGAAGACAGAAAAGAAAAGAAATAAGCTGTTGGGAAAGGCTTCTTGAATGCTAATGCTATTTAAAAAGGAGTAGGCTTAAATAAAGTAAAGATGTCACTGGCCCTTTGCCCTTTTCCTTCCAGAATGTGGATGTGATGGTTTGGGAGACAATTCTCCCTGGGTCGGGTATTTCTGCCTGTCTTGCAAGCAAGGCTCCGACTACCATCTGTTCCAGAATATCCTTTCAAAGGCCTTTGTGAGCAAATTGCCTTGGAAGATATAGTATCTCTCTCCAGAGTAAAGGACAAGGCCTAATCACGGAGCACAGCTCAGAGCTCAGCTCCTGTAACATAACCCTGTGCACGTGCAGGCCTCCCTCTGGGTCCGTCTGCATGGTAGTCAAAGGCAACAGTGAGGATGCTCATGTTGCCTGTTGAGTCCTAAAGCACATTTTCATACACAAGAGTCTTGTGACTTCTACCAGCATCCATAAAATGATGGCAGGGTAAATTGTAATCTTGCAAGCAGGGTAGAAATCTCAGAACTCCAAGTTTTTAGCAGGTGGCTGGGGCAGATAAGAGTTTTATAGAGATAGCACTATGATTTGGTCTACAATCCATTTTGATTTAATTTTTAATTATGAAATGATGTAGCGTTCTTTTTTTTTTTTTTTGATGTGGATAGCCAGTTCTCTCAGCACTATGTTCAAAAAGACTGCTCTTTCCTCCATTGACCTTTGTTAAAAATCAGTTGACATTACATGAAAAAATTTATTCCAGGACTCTCAATTCTATTCCCTTGATCTATATGGTCATCCTAATAGTACCGTATTTCTTGATTATTTTTGCCTTATAGTAAGTTTTTAAACACAAAGGTGTATGCCCTCCAACTTTTGTTCTTTTTCTTCAAGATTGTTCTAGTTATTTTGAATCCCTTGTATTTTCATATGAATTTTAAGATAAATGTCATTTTCTGCCAAAAAGATCACTGGAATTTTAATAGGGGTTAGGTTGAATCTGTATATCAATGTGGTGTGTAATGACATCTTAAAAATATTGTGATTCAATCCATGAACATGTAATATCTTTCTATTTATTTGTCTTCTTTAATTCTTTTCAACATTTTGCTGTTTTCAGTTTAAAAATCTTCCGTTTATTTCTTAAAATTTATTCCTAAGTATATTTTTGATATTACTTAAGCGAAATTATTTTGTTTCATTTTTATATTTTATGACCAATATATGGAAATATAGTTTACCTTTAAAGTAAAGATTTAAAAATCGTATAGTATTTTTATTTGTGGATTCCTTAGAATTTTCTGTACATAATATTCTATCACCTGCAAATAAAATACGACTTTTTCCTTGTCAACTAATACATCTTTTATATCCTTTTCTTGCCTAATTGCCCTGGTTAGATTCACCAGTACAATGGTGAATAGAAGTGGCCAAAGCAATAATTCTTGGCTTATTGCTCATCTTAGGGAGTAAATATTCTGTGGATTACAATTAGGTAAGATGTTAGTTATGGGTTTTTCACAGATGTTATCAAGTGAAGAAATTTCCTTCTATTCTTTGTTTTAATCATGAAAGAAGGTTGGATTTTACAAATATTCTTTCTAAATATTGAGATTATCATGTGGTTTTGTCCTTTATTCTATTAATAGAGTATGCTTCATGTATGTATTTTTACAATAAAGCAATCTTACATTCTTGTGATAAATCCAGTTTTTCATGGTGTATCCTTTTTTACATATTGCTTTGTTTTGTTAGCATTTTATTGAGGATACAATTGTCTATATTTTTAAGGTATACTGGTCTGTGTACCTTTTCTTTTCCTATGGTGTCTTTATCTAAATGTTTAAAGAAGAATTAACATAAATCCTTCACAAAATTTTCCAAGAATATAAAGGGATTTAACACTGCCAAACACATTGTATGAGGCCATAGAATAAGATGCCAAAACTAGACAAATCATCACATATGAAAAACATTTTTTCATTGATTTTTTTTTCCCACTGTTTTCTAGTCTCTGTTTTGTTGTTTTAATGCTATGCTTTACTTTCTTCCTTCTGCTTGCTTTGGGTTTAGTTTGCTATTCTTTGACTATTTCTTAAAGTGAAAGTTTAGGCTGTTGATTTGAGAATATGAAGCTATTGATTACAATTAAATATGGCAGGTTTTCATTATACACGTATACCTAAGCCCTTATTTAGCAGTATTCCATAAATAAGTTTGTTGTATGTTCAATTTTCATTCATATCAAAGCATTTTCTAATTTCCATTATGATTTTTTTCATCAACGTGTTAGTTACTTGGAAGTGGAAGTACTTTAATTATTTGCTTAATTTCTCTATATCTGCAAATTTCTCAAATTTTCTCTTTTTGTAAATAGACATATTGGAGTGCAAAGGTACTAGAGAAACACATGTGAGATAATAGTAGTTTATGTTTGCTATTCAATCACATCTATGTAAATGTATTTTTTGTTTGATATAACAAATTATAATAAAAATTATAATTTAGACCAGGTGCTGTGGCTCATGCCTGTAATCCCAGGACTTTGAGAGGCCAAAGTGGGAGGATCATGAGGTCAGGAGATCGAGACCATCTTGGTTAACACGATGAAACCCCATCTCTACTAAAAATACAAACAATTAGCCAGCCATGGTAGTGGACACCTGTAGTCCCAGATACTCGGGAGGCTGAGGCAGGAGAATGATGTGAACCTGGGAGGCAGAGCTTGCAGTGAGCCGAGATCGCACCCCTGCACTCCAGCCTGGGCGACAGAGCAAGACTCTTTCTCAAAAAAAAAAAAAACTAGTTCTAGATCCTTGAGGAATCGCCATACTGTTTTCCATAATGGTTGAACTAGTTTACAATCCCACCAACAGTGTAAAAGTGTTCCTATTTCTCCACATCCCAGCCATCCCATTACTGGGTATATACCCAAAGGATTATAAATTATGCTGCTATAAAGACACATGCACTCGTATGTTTATTGCAGCACTATTCACAATAGCAAAGACTTGGAATCAACCCAAATGTCCATCAGTGACAGATTGGATTAAGAAAATGTGGCACATATACACCATGGAATACTATGCAGCCATAAAAAAGGATGAGTTTGTGTCCTTTGTAGGGACATGGATGCAGCTGGAAACCATCATTCTTAGCAATCTATCACAAGAACAGAAAACCAAACACCGCATGTTCTCACTCATAGGTGGGAACTGAACAATGAGATCACTTGGACTTAGGAAGGGGAACATCACACACAGGGGCCTGTCATGGGGAGGGGGGAGGGGGGAGTTATACCTGATGTAAATGACAAGTTGATGGGTGCAGCACACCAACATGGCACAAGTATACATATGTAACAAACCTGCACGTTATGAACATGTACCCTACAACTTAAAGTATAATAATAATAAATAAATTTTAAAAAAAAATTATAATTTAATAATACAAATATGGGATTCTAAATTAGTTCACTTAAGCCTAAGGACATTTAGGAGGGTCAAAACCATCACAATATATTCTCACAAGGACTAAATGGAAGAAAAATATTTTTAAAATGTAGTACCATAAATATTTTCATAAATCAAAATGAGCATTGCATAATTATTTCAGTTCTGTCTTTACAGGGAACTGTTTGCCTAGCCATAGATTATTTAAAAAACCAGGCAACATAAAGGGGATGAAATATCCTGTTCCTATTTAAAAATATATTTTTGTTATCACTAGAATGTATAAACTGAAGGCAAAATGATACTTCTTTGGTGGTATCCGGGAGAACACAGACGATCTAATGAAGAAGAGTTCGAGAGCTTCGGCCACCCATATGTGATTATCTCCACCTGCAGAACTTTATAAAAAGATATATTGAAAATATGAATAAAAGATAAAAACACGTTAAACCTTTTGAGAGTATTTAGCTATTGGACAACTACCTGATTGATAAAATTATTACAATGATAATGACAGGAAGGAAAGAACATTAATCAATATATAATTCCTTTAAGCTCAAATCTTTTCTAGAGCTTTCTCCCCATGTTTTTTATTGAATACAATCAAAGCCAGTTTCAAAAACTGTAGCAAACATATTGTGTGCTATGCTTTACCAATAACATTTCTTTCCTGGTGCAAGATCACAGCCCCTTTTGCTAGTGTCATCTGTTATCTAGGCATGACATGTTGCTGCAGTTTGTCTACTCCATCTCATTTCTACCATCATTTCTCTTAGGTGTCTACCACGTGGTAGGCACTATTCTAGATACAGAATTCTGAGCAAATATAGTTAGGATTTGAGTGGTTTTTGAGTTTAGAGTTAGTGAGTGGTATTTGAGAAGAAATAATTTTAAATGTAGGGACGAAATGCAGCTGAAAGGAATTCTTTCTCTTTATATCTCTCTTTCTTCGACATGCTTAGTTCTCATCACATGCCAGGCCCCACATGCCAGTCCTGCTGTCTCAAGCTTTGCTGGAGGTTGGACATTGTCATCTGCGCCACTGCCCTGGAAGCAGCGAGGCAGAGCAGCCACAGGTCACAGCATCAGAAAGCCTTCTACAGAGGAGTCTACAGACTCTTCTTGAACTTGGTATATCTTTAGCCAGCACAAGGACATAGAATAAAAATTTCAGTATGATTAATTCTAGGTGTTAGAATAAAAATTTCAGTATGATTAATTCTAGGTGTTGCTTTACTCCTAAACCTTAGGGTATGATAATATGAAGAAGATAAGGCCGGGTGCGGTGGCTCATGCTGTAATCCCAGCACTTTGGGAGGCTGAAGCGGGTGGATCACGAAGTCAGGAAATCAAGACCATCCTGGCTAACACGGTGGAACCCCATCTCCATTAAAAAAAAAAAAAAAAAAAAATTAGCGTGGCGTGGTGGTGGACGCCTGTAGTCCTAGCTACTCGGGAGGCTGAGGCAGGAGAATGGCGTGAACCAGGAGGCAGAGCTTGCAGTGAGCGGAGAGGCAGAGCTTGCAGTGAGCGGAGAGGCAGAGCTTGCAATGAGCCGAGATCGCACCGCTGCACTCCAGCCTGGGCTACAGAGTGACTCCGTCAAAAAAAAAAAAAAAAAAAAAAAAAAAGATTGAATAAGAGGTTTTGATTTGTACAACATGAAATCTGATAATTCAGGAATGATGTTGTAAACAATGTAGACATTTTTCAAACTGGCGGTTGATGAAAAGAAAGTTAATAGCAAACCAAAAAATAACAAAGAATGAAACGAAAGATGCGAAAGATGGAAGAAATATGAAAATAATTTGCTTTCTGGTAGTTTCTCTCTTTAAAAGATCTCCAAATTGCAATAAGCTCACTGTATTAAATTTCATCACATTCTGTTCTTTTGAGTAAATATCAAGAGTTTTCAGAGGTCCTGTGAGACTGGTGTAAAGGTAATGATTAGTTTGATTAATGTCACTAATTTATATAAAAATGCAAATATTGTAATACTTCCTAACACTCTCCAAAAGATTTCTCTTTGCTTTCATTATGTAACCATTCTTATTTTCAATTTTCTTTTGCCCCATCAAGCACGTTTTTCTCTCAATGTGTTATGTTATCACTCTAAATATAACTTTGTTTTATGAAAGTGCCACTGGGATTATTTTGAGAACACATTCACATTTTTTCATTCAACCTCTATTTTCCATTGTGGTAATTGTCATGAGACTTACATTTCTGGAGAGGAAGAATGGAAAGCACTCTATTATTACAGCCCAGAAAGAGTGTTGAAGTCGCTTTATACAGAGAAGCACAGCACAAATACATGGATTGCTTATGTTAAAGGGCAAAGCTTCAGCACATTGGGCACCTTCATAACTTTGTGATAATCTAAGTATTGTTAAATATGCTTACTTGGGCTTGGTAACTGAATGTTGTCATCAAAGTCTAGACAGAATTCATGTGTGGCGAAAGCAGTAGAGCAGAAATCTTAAAAATATTGTTTATAAGGCTTATTTTTATCCAGTTACAGTGAGTATAACATACAATATTACTCTTGAAATGCCACTTTCCTAAGGGCATGTCCATAAAATTGCTCCAAAAATATATTATCAGGTGTTAAAACATCAGAGGACATTACCTTAGTTTCTTGTGCCAATGTGGCATTGTGAACTTGAAATTTTGCAGTGTTTGAAATATAGAAAATGCAAAGGAAATCTATCAATCTTCAACAAGTTAATTCTAAATTGATATTGATATAATAGTTTCTGAAAAAAATTCTGAAGATTTTCTTCTTTACATTTGGAAAGATAAAGTTTTCTAAAGAATATTTCATATCCATGAAGAGAAGAATTTGCCCTGCAGAAATTAGACTAATTTTTATTTTAACTGGTCTCATATTCCATTCATTCTAAAGGGTTTCACACGTATGTCTTAATATTGTACTAATTATGTTATATTTAACATTTGTAGTTCTCCTTTAAAAACTACATGGTTTTCTAAATAAAAATTGTTTTTATTGTAATGAGGAATCTTTGAATCTCTGCGATACTCAACCCGGCTATTAGGTCACCTAGTGAGTCATAGGATGGAACAGATTCATGAAAGCCACCACAGAGGTCTTTTCTTACATTGTTTTAACTTTTTATCTATGGAAATGTTAAAGCTAACACAGAAGTACAAATAATATATAATGAATCCTTATGTGCTCAATATATAACTCTAACAATTATGTACATTTGACCAATGTTGTTTCATTTACACACCAACTAAATTTTTAAATATTTTGGCTCTGGAATTATTTGTTTATAATTCACAGATGATATCATGTTATTGATAAATAAGTATTCATCTATAAATATACTGTTTTTATTGAAACTAAGTTATTTTTTCTATAAAATTTTACATATTCTTGATCTGCCCCATTTCATCTCCATGGTGTCATTGTACATATTCCTTATACTCTACATTTATTTTTTTAAATTTGCTGATAAAGCTAGAGGCTTAATCACATATAGTTCTGATAGTTAAATTATTTTATAGGTGATCCTTATTCATTGCCTCCATCCATTTTTATTTTCCACTGGGGGCTGAAAAGACAGGGTATCCAAATGCAATCACTCCTTCTGCATGCAATAGCTCGAATTCTTCTATAAAGAACTTCCCATCATCAGCTATTTGGTTACCATGGCTACACTGCACACAGCTCTGCTGTGTCCTCACTGCAGGGAAGGCTCCTTCTGGCTTACAAGTTGAAGTTTAAAGAGTTCTTCAAGTCTTTACATTTTTCTAAAATCTGATTCTATATTTTTAAAAAAACAACATCATTTTCCGTTAATCCCCAGAACTTAATGTTTCAGTGAAGAAAGATCCCTCATACATATATGTTTTTCTACTTTTCTCAATTTTAACGATGCTGTTATATCCGTAAGAATTTAGTTTTCTTCCATATTCTGAACTTTTGCTAAATTCTGAACTTATTCATGAATATCCGCTGATATTTCTCTTGCTTGAAGTTGTCATATTCTTATGATCAATATTAGATCATCACTTCTCATTTATTTGATACATTAGCTATTTATTTGCTGCTGAATAAAGATTCTGAAAACGACCATGCTTTATAGACCTCAGCACTCCTATTACACTTCTTGTCCCATGGTTTTTAATAAAAACTTGTTATATTTATTTATTTATTTGTAGGGAGAAAAAAAGCAGCAATATTTTTGAGTTACAAATTTGATGATATCACTGTTTACATTATGCTATTTACATTATTTAGGTTTTTTTTTTACTCTTTCTGAGAGCATAGAACGTATTTATTGGAACAGAAATTTAAACATAAGACCCAAAAGATACTGTGACCATACTTAATCTTTGAAGTGTAATTTTTAAGTCTACTTACTTTGTATAAATAATTTATGAAATGTCCCATATTTTTGCGCTGTAACTTTGTACCAAGGAAAGGTTTTCAGATTTGAGCACAAAGTGATTTTCTCTAAATGTTTTTGTGGCTAGATGTTTATTCGTCCTGCTCAGGATTAACTGGAGGTTTGGTAGCGCTCAGATTCATTTCAGGATAGATAAGCAGGAAGCCTTGATCACCATTAATTGAATCTGAAGAAGCAAGAAATGGGTGCAGTGGCTCCATTGCTAATGTTATAAGAGAAAATGATAGCAATATCCAAATCCAGACAAACGTCTACTTGGAGTAACCAGAAGGTAGTTAAAGGCACATTACTGGCTCAGAGGAGCTTTTTATTTCTCAAAACCACAGTCCACAGCCAAGTTCTGAAGACAGCAGAACTTCCTCTTGTCAATTAACAGATTCTTTGCAAACACCCAGATCCCATGATTTGATTGTCCCCACATCCACCTCTCAGTAATGGTATCCAAAGGTGAACTGAGGGAAGCCTATTGACAATGACTGAATTACAAATATCTAATAATAATAGGGAAGGTACAGTTAAAACTGGCATAAAATTCATAAATCTTTGTGCATTAATATACTATTAATTTAGTTTCTATTCATGTTATTAAAACTGATATTATAATTTAGGAATAGAGAGACTTTAAAGTCCATTACAACTGTCATATCTAACTCCTTTTTAAAAATATAAATAAAGGCCAAAATCTGAACTTTTTTTTCTTCTGCTCATTTTTTGAAAAGATGCCTGGATAGGCATTGCAGAGCTGCACCATTGACTTATTTCATCTCTTGTGGTTAGGGTGACCAGTCTGGACAGCTGCTTTGGTGTTTACCTTATAAAACTATAGGCAACATTTGCTTGAAGTACAAAGTAGTTTAACTTTATAGTAGCATAATTTTGTCCAGTAATTGTGTCACAAAGAATATTTAAATGGAATAGTAATTTAAATGCCTAATATACTACTTAATGCCAATACAGTAAATCTCATTAAATTTAGGAAATTTTCTTAAACTTTTTTACCTTTCTGTATTAACTGAACAGAACTATCTTCTACTATATAAAGATGCTTGCATGTATCTGAAATAACAGATTATCTGAAGGTGAATTGTTCAGTATTACAGCAACAATGCATAGTTTCTAGTTTCTATTATTAAAAATAGAGAAGGTTAATTATTTAATTTCCATTTATACGGTTTTAATATATGATCATATATTCTGTTCAATTTATTTTAAGAAAGACTACAAGGAAAACATGACAAGAAAGGAGAGAAGGGCAGACTAAAAGGAAAACAGTTGCAGAAAAAAGGGAGGAATATCTCTAAAAAAAAAAATTGAAATATTATGGACCATACAGAAATACAAGAAAAAGTAATACAGAATGTATATGGTGCACAATTTAACACCAAAATCTTTATCACCAGAAATAAATACACAGAATTAATTTAAAAAATAAAGATTAAGGCACTACATTCGAGTCCATTTAAAAATAATAGTAATATTTAAATATTCTATGATACAGAAAGGTAAAAAAGTTTAGGAAGAGTTACCCTTTGTTATAAATTGTTAGATAGATAGATTCATGACTCAGAGATAACTCCGAGGTTGCTTATTTCCAAAATTTTAAATGCATCCCATTGCAATAATAAAAAATTGCAAAAAGGATAAATTGCAAACAAATGACAATACAATCATGAATTGTAAATAGCAATTGTTATATTTAAAGAAAAAGAACAAAATGGACACTAGATCAAACCTTTTAAACATGACTTATCCTAAATACACAAAGCAGTGCAAAAGGCTAAGAAATAAGAGTTACGACGATTTGAAAGAAAGAAACAAGACTCTCATTTTGTGCAAATGGTTTCTACCTAGAGAAACCTAGATGATGTGTAAGTTTTTGTTCATCTACAATGAGTGAATATTTCTCATGAAGGAGGTTAATAGAATTTAAGAATAGATACAAGGTGAACAAACTGCAATGTGATATTTTATTCAATCAAAGTATAACACTCATATAAAATATTAAAATTTATAAAAATTTGTGATTCGTATATTTTTATAATTTCCTTGCATTTTTGATCAGACTCTCTCATAATGTGAAAGAACAATTAATAATAATGAGTTGGAACTTTTCTGATGAGAATAACAATATAAAATTATATAATACTAGGAAATAAAACTTCAAGTTATTTACAAAGATAATTATGAAACTGTAATGAAAGTCATACAATGAAGCATTTAGCTGAATAGATATACCTTGAGTGTCAGAGGGAAATACTCAATATTTTAAATATTATCTTTCTGCAAATTACTCTTCAAACTCAAACAGAATTTCAAAAAATACTTACGGATCTTGGTAGTTGTTGCCACAGTTCATCACACCAGCCAAAAATTAAGAAAATTCAGTAAGTATGTGTCTGTTATTTCCTTACAAAGGAGAAAAGGTTAAAACTGCAATAGATTGTTTTCACATTGTTATATTTATAGCACATTAGTAGGATTAGGTAGGCTAAGATCAATAGTCTGTTGCAATTAATTCAGTTTACATTTTCCTTTTTTAGGGAGATTCAATAAGATAAAACTGGACTTTTGTAGGCTCTTTACTTAAATAGGATCTTGGCTGTACCTCTTTAAGATGTAAATGATAGCTCCTATTTTTGGGCAGGCTTTTAAATAATATCAAATTCTGACAGTATGATTAGAGTAGGCAGAATATTTATGAACTGTTTATGTTGATAATTATTTAAGACACCACATATTTCACAATATCTGACTTTATAAAAACAGACTAATTTTTTTGAAGCAGTTTTAGGTTCACAGCAAAATTGACCAAGAAATACAGAGGATTCCCATACGTGCACTGCCCTCACACACACACACACACACACACACACACACACACACACACACACACACAACCTCCATCGCCACCAACATCCCTCTCCAGGGCAGTACATTTGTTATAATCAGTAAACTGACACTGATACATGATTATTACTCAAAGTCCCTGGTTTACATTAGGGTTCACTCCTGGTCTGGTATATTCTATGAGATTTGATGAACGCATAATGACGTATATCCATCATTGTTGTATCATACAGAAAAGTTTTGATGACTTAAAAATCCCCTCTAACTATCCATTCCTTCTCTCCTTCAGGGCTAAAGCCCCTGGCACCCAATGACCCTTTTTTGTTTGTTTATTTGATTGGTTTTTTTGTTTTTTACATATCTGCATGCACCACAGTTTATTCACTGACTGAAGGACATTTTGGTTGCTTCCAAGGTTTGGCAATTATTAATTACCTGCTATAAACATCCACGTGTGGGTATTTGTGAGGAATACATTTTCAACTCATGTGGATAAATAAACGTAAAGAAGCACAATTGCTGAAATGTATGATAGAGTACATTTACTTTTGTAAGAAATTTGACTTGTTTTAAAAATTTATTTTCCCATTCTTTCAGAGACTAAATTCTGATACTCAACCAGTTGCAACTTAGATTTTATTGTCTCTGCAATGTTTTAATAAATGGCTTGTCTAATTATAAACATAAAAATAAAAGGTTGCTTTTCTGAAATTCATGTCTCACATTACGTATAAAATCATGTGATACATATCAAACATGTTAACTTTTTATCTAAGTTATTGAAATATGAGTGGTTGTATTTATAAAGTTAACATGGATTAAGAAACAAAAACAGTATTAAAGAAAAAGAAGAATAGTTTGGAATTCATAATAATTATAAAATTTATATCTCAATTACTATAACAAAAGGTAAATTACTACTGAAACACTGTAAGAATATATTTGAAAATTACTTAAGGTAAATTTGACAATTTCAGGTATGAGTTTGGATCAGTCTTGCCCCTTTTAGACAATTTCTACTGAGAAAAGCCCAGGAGAAGTATATCTGGGGATTGGAGGTATACTCAGTGGATACTTGGTTTCAGAATAATTGCATGTAATACCTGGTGCAGCAGCTCATTTCTAAAAGGGGCCAAGGGGCTTAATTCCTCATTCTATTTGTCTAACAAAGGGAAAGAAATGTCCTTTCCAGAGGAAGCCTCTGCAGTTACTTTAATTGCGATGTTCAGACTACAACAAAGGGTGTGTTGGGCCCTCAAGCATGCAATAAATATAATTATAGTCAAGAATTATTGGGAAATGCAATTAAGAGAACGAACCCACAAATTATTCTGATATTGCTGTTAACAAATACTTTAAAAGTCTGTGATTTTATTGATTAAAAAACAGAAAATAAATATGCAAAAGAAAAAATACAGATTTTCACCAGAGAATTGGAATCTATATAAAAAATAAAATTAGAAGTAGAAAATTAAAGTACCTAAAATCAAAAACTAAATGGAATAGTGAACAATAAAGCAGTTCAATGGAATGCAACTAATTTGAAACATAGAGAGACAAAATATGAAAAAAGTGAACAATGCATTAGAGATGTGGGAACAGTCAAAAGATACAACACATTTACAAGTGGATTCATAGATAAAAGGAGTAAGAGAAATGGGACACTAGCCACATTCAAAGAGGTGATGGTTGATGATTTTTGGAGGCTGATGAAATGCAATAACCCACAGATTTAAGTTATCTCAATTTATATAGTAAAGTAGGAAAACAAAGAACAATTAATGATCATTTTAACGGATGTAGAAAAATCATTTTATAAAATTCAGTAACTATTCATGATAAAACATTTAGCAAACTAGCAACAAAAGTGAAATTCTTTAATCTGATAGAGTATCCGTAAAACAGAACAACATATTTTCTTCATAATAAAATTTCTATTGCACTGGAAGTCTCATTTAATATTCAAAGTTATAGTCAATACAATTAGACAAATTATTTTTAAAGGCGTAAGGACTTGGAAAAGAAGAAATAGAATTATCATTACTTGCGGAAGACCTAATTGTATACACAGAACATTCAAGAAATCAATAGACATACTAGTGGAATTAATAGCTAAAAGCAAAATCTTCATTTTTGTAATCCATACAAATTAAAAAAAAAAAAAGAGCAGTTTTAACTTCACATCAACTCAAGAGGATGGTACAGAGATTTCCCATATACCTTTTATCCCCACATACACACAGTTTCATCCATTGTCAATATCTCCCATTAGAGCGATGCATTTTTTTACAATTAATGAAACTGCATTGGCACATCATACTAACCCAAAGTCCTTAGTTTACATTAGGATTCACTCTTGGTTTTGTGCATGCTATGGGTATGGACAAATGCATAATGATGTGTATCCATTGTTATAGTATGGTATGAAGTACTTTCATTGACCTAAAAGTCCTCTGTGCTTTTCCCACATCCCCATCCCCAATTCTTGGCAACCACTGATTTTTTTTTTTATTATTTAAATTTTTTTTTTTTTAGATGGAGTCTCGCCCTTGTTGCCCAGGCTGGAGTGCAATGGTGCCAACTTGGCTCACTGCAACCTCCGCCTCCTGGGTTCAAGCAATTCTCTTGCCTCAGCCTCCCGAGTAGCTGAGATTACAGGCATGCGCTACCATGCCTGGCTAATTTTGTATGTTTAGTGGAGATGGGGTTTCTCCCTGTCGGTCAGGCTGGTCTCCAACTGCCGATCTCAGGTGATCCACCCGCTTGGGCCTCCCAAAGTCCTGGAATTACAGGCGAGAGCCACCACGACTGGCCCCACTGATCTTTTTACTCTCTCCATAGTTTTGATGTTTCTAGAATGTCATATAGTTGATACCATACAGTGTATTGCCTTTTCAGATTGGCATCTTTTACTTAATATTATGCATTTAAGATTCCTCTTTGTGTTTCTGTGGCTTGATTGCTCACATAATTTTAGGGATGAATAATATTTCAATGTCTGGATGTACCAAAGTTTAACTGTTCACCTAATGAAAAGACATTTTGGTGATTTCCAAGTTTTGCAATTATGACTAGAGCTTCTGTCAACATTAGTGTGTAGGCTTTTTTGTGAAAAAGTTTTTTTTTGTTTTTTTTTTTTGAGATAATTTCTCAACTCCTTTGGGTAAATACTAAAGAGTACAATTGTATGGTAAGAATATGTTTAGTTTTATAAGAAACTGCCAAACTATCTTCCAAAGTGGCTACAGATTTTTACCTGAGTGTTTTATTTTGGGGAATCTTTATCTAAATGCTGTTGTCTTTTAATTTCAAATTCCACTTGTTCATTGCTGTTTAATAGTATACTAAACATTGACCAGCTTTGTATATTCACCTTGTATCCTTCAAACTTACTATATTCACTGATTAATTCAAGGAGTTGTTTTTTGATTCTTTCAGAATTTTTATGCAATTATGCCATCAGAGAACAAAAACAGTTTTATTTCTTCCTTCTCAATTTGTACACGTTTTGTTTTCTTTTCTTGTCTTATTGCATTAGCTATGCCTAAAAGTACGATTGTGAAAAGAAGTGGTGAAATGGGACTTCTTTGTCTTATTTTCATCATAAGTATGATGTTAGACATAGATTTTTGTAGATATTCTTTATCAAGTTAAGGAAGTCCCCCTACTATTCCTAGTTTACAAGAGAAGTTTTAATAGCTTTTAAAGGCATTATGTGTATTTTACCATATTGGTATATTTACCATTTTGGTAAAACATACATACCATAACATTTACTGTTTCAACCATTTTCAAGCATACAACTCCAGGCAATAAATACCTTTACATTATTGTGCTAAAATCACCGCTATCCAGTTCCAAAACAATTTCATCATCTTAACATAAACTATGTGCCCATTAAAAATAAATCACAATCACCTCTTCCCCCACCCTCTAATTGCCACTATTCTACATTCCGGCCTTAAAAATTTTTTGCCAATTAAAACATATAAGAGCAATAAAACAGTACTTGGCCTTGTAAGACTGGCTTATTTCACTTAGATAATGGTTTGTAAATTCACCCATATTATATCATGTATCAAATGTCACTCCTTGTTAAGACTTAATAGTATTGCACTGTATGTATGTGCCACATTTGGGTATACACATGGACATCGGGATTGTTTCTACCTTTGGAGCATTGTGAATAATGATGCTACAAACGCTCATGTACACATATCTGTTCAAATCCCTGCTTTCAATTATTTGGAGTGTATACCAAGAGATGGAATTTCTGGATCACATAATAATTCAATGTTTAAGGTTTGTGGAACCTCCATCCTGTTTGTTACAGCAGCTTTACCATTTTACAGTCTCATCAGTAATGCACAAAAGTTCCATTTTCTCCACATCCTTCTCAATATTGGTTACTGATTTGTTCATTCATTTTTTTTTAAATCATAGCCATCCTTACTTCTCTTTGTGGTTTTTATTTTCATTTCTCAACTGATGTTGAGCATCTTTTCATGTGCTTATTAGTGATTTGCATGCTGTCACTGGATAAATGTCTATTCATGTTTTTCGTCCATTTTTAATTGGGTTTTATCATTGTTTCTAGAAGTTGATACTTTAAACTAATTTATCAATATTTTCAATTATATATACTTATATTGTTTTTGTGTGTATTTTAATAGTATTTGCCTACTGCAACTATAGGAAATATTTTGCTCTAGTTTCTTCACTCATATTCATACCTATAATCCATCTAGAATTTATTGTTGTACATTGCAGCAGGTTTAGAAGCATTTTAAAAAATATTTGGATGTTAAATTGACCCAGCACACTTTTCAAAATTTTATATTGTGGTAATATATACATTTTGATTTTTTTATTATTTTTTAATTTTTAAAAATGTAGTGGCTTTACCATGTTTAAGTGTACAGTTTAGTGGTAACGAATACAAATATATAATTTTATTGCCCTTCATCTCCCGTCCTCCCCTTTCTGGCCTCTGGTAACCACCAGTCTACTCCATGTCATCATGAAATCCACATTTTTAGCTCCAGTATATGAACTAGAACATATTATATTTGTCTTTCTGTGCTTGGCTTATTTCACTTAACACAATGGCCTCCAGTTCCATACGTATTGCTGCAAATGATAAGATTTTATTCCTTTTAAAATTTACCATCTTAACCACTTTAAGTGTGCAGTAAGTGTAATTAAATACATTTATAATGTTGTGCAATCATCACCACCATCTATCTTTACATCCCATTATGTCTTGTAAAACTAAAACTTTATATCCATTAAATATTAACTCCTAAATCCCCCTCCCCTCAGCCCATAGCTAACAGCATTTTATTTTCTGTCTCTATCATTTTGACTACCCTAAGTATCTAGTATAAGTGGAATTATACAATTTTTTTCTTTTTGTGATTGACTCATTTTATTTAGCATAATATCCACAAGGTTTGTACATGTTGTAGCATTTTGCAGAATTTCCTTAGTTTTAAAAGCTAAATAATATTTCATTGTATGCATAGACCATATTTTGCTTGTCCATTCATCCCCCAAAGAATATGGGTTGCTTCCATGTTTTAAATATTGATGATAATGCTTCTATGAACATGGGTAAAAAATATCTATTTGAGACCTGCTTTTACTTCTTTAGACTATGTATGTAGAAGTGGAATTACTGAGTCATACAGTAATTCTATTTTTAATTTTTTGAAGAACCACCAAATTCTTTTCCACAGTACATTATTTTACAATTCTGGATATTAATATCTCTTTGGATATACGATTGGCAATTATTTTCTCTCATTGCATGCATTGCCTTCTTCCTCTGTTTATATTGTCATTTGATAAGCAGTTTCAAAATTTTTCATGAAATCCAATTTGTCTATTTTTCTTTTGTTTCCTGTGTTTTTTGTGTCATATCCAATAAATCATAGACAAACATCAACTGTCACGAAGCTTTTACCCTATATTTTCTTATAGGAGTGCTATAGTTTTAGGTCTTTCATGCCTTTTCAGTTTTTTTCAGTTTTTTTTTGTTGTGGTTTGTTTTGTTTTGTTTTTTTTTTGAGAGAGAGTCTTGCTCTGTCACCCAGGCTGGAGTGCAATGGTGCCATCTCAGCTCACTGCAACCTCCATCTCCCAGGCTCAAGAGATTCTCCTGCCTCAGTCTCACGAGTAGCTGGGATTACAGGTGCATGCCACCACACATGGGCTAATTTTGTATTTTTACTAGAGACAGGGTTTCACTATGTTGACCAGGCTGGTCTCGAACTCCTGACCTCATGATCCACCCGCCTTGGACTCCCAAAGTTCTGGGATTACAAGCCTGAGCCACTGCACCTGGCCCAGTTAATTTTTTATTTGGTATTAGATAAGTGTCCAGCTTCATTCTTCTACATGTGGATTTTCAGCTATTTCAGCACCATTAGTTTAAGAGCAGAACTTTCTCCATTGAATGGTCCTGGCACTCTTGTTAAAAACTCCTTTTACCATATATATGATGGATTATTTCTGGACTCTATTAGGTTATATGCCTGTCTTTCAGTCTGTACCACTTGGTTCCAATTACTATTGCTATACAGGAAGTTTTGAAATGATGAATTGCAAGTCTTAAACTTTTCTATTTTAGGACTGTTTTGGCCTTTTGGGGTCCCTTGAGAGTCCATATAAATTTTGAAATGGGTTTTTCTGTTCTTAGAAGAAAATCTCATTGATATGTTGATAGAAATTATGTTGAACCTATACATCAATTTGGGTAGTATTGGTATCTCAACAATATTGTCTTAAAACAAGGTACATCTTTCCATTTTTGTTATACCTTCTTAAATTTACTTCAGCAGTTTCTTGTAGCTTTCAATTTACAAGTCGTTCAACTCTGTGGTTAACTACTAAGTGTTTTACTCTTTGTCATGCTGTTGTGAATAGAACTGTTTCATAATTTCCTTTTCAGATCATTCACTGTTACTGTGTAGGAACACAACTGATTCGTGTGTGTGTGTGTGTGTGTGTGTGTGTGTGTGTGTTGGCTTTGTATTCCTCTACTTTGCTGAATCATTTATTAGTTAAAGCAGTATTTTTGCAGAATCTGTAGAGTTTTCTGCATGTAACGTTTTATCATCCGTAAACAGAGATAATTTCACTTCTTTCTCTCCAATTTGGATGCTGTTTCTTTGTTTTTCTTGTCTAATTTATCTGGTTGGTACCTCCAATATTATGTTGAGTAGAAGTGGTGAAAGTGGGCATTCTTGACTTGTTTTTCGTCTTAGAGTAATAGCTTTCAGTCGTTCACCAATGAGTTCAATATGAGTTTTTCAAATATGACCTTTACTATGTTGAGGTTGTTTCCATTTTAGTTTGTTGAGTATTTTTATTATAAAAGGATCTTGAATTTTGTTAGATGATTTTTTTCTGCATCAATTAAGATGATCATGTGGTTTTTTTTTTCCCCTTTCATTTTGTTAGTGTGGTGTATTATGTTAATTTTGTGTTGAACCATCCTAGCATTCCAGGAATAAGTCTCATTTGGTCATGACATATAATCCTTTTTAATATGCTACTGAATTCAGTTTGCTAGTATTTCGTTGAATATCTTGCCTCAATTTTTCTAAGGGATGTTGGTCTGTAGTTTCCTTTTCTTAGAGTGTCTGTTTAGTTTTGGTATCAGGGTAATGCTAGCTTCATAGAATGAGTTAGTAAATATTCCCTTCTCTTCAATTTTTTGGAAATGTTTGAGAATAACTGATATTAGTTATTCTTTAAATGTTAGGTAGAAGTCAGCCAGGAAGGCATCAGGTACAGTGTTTTTCTTCTTTGATGGATTTTGATTACTGATCCCATCTCCTTACTAGCTATAGGTAAATTTAAATTTACTAGTTTTTTTTTGTCAGATAGTCTTGTTAAGTTTTGTGTTTCTAGGAATTTATCCATTTCATACAGGTTATCCAATTTGTTGGCATATAGTTGTTTATAGTACTCAAAATCTTTTTTAGTTCTCTAAAATTAATATTAACATTCCAATTTTCATTTCTGATTTTCAGTACTTGAGTCTGCTCTCCTTTTTTTTTCTTAGT
The DNA here is from genome assembly GCF_043159975.1 of Macaca nemestrina. Classification (NCBI taxonomy): domain Eukaryota; kingdom Metazoa; phylum Chordata; class Mammalia; order Primates; family Cercopithecidae; genus Macaca; species Macaca nemestrina. The sequence continues at coordinate 96,101,911 of NC_092132.1, read as the reverse complement.
TCATCTACTTAAAATTTTATCCATTTTTTTGATCAAATAACTGACTTTTGGATATTTTTCTATTTTAAAAAAGTTCTATATTTTATTTATCTCTGCTTTAATCATTTATTCTGTTAGCTTTGAGTTTAGTTTGCTTAGGTTTTTTATTTTAGGTCTTTTTATTGTTCAATGTAAGTGTTTATAACTATACATTTTCCCATTGACACTACTTTCACTGTGCCCTGTAAGTTTTGGTATTTTATGTTTTCATTTTTGTTCACCTGTAAGAATTTTTGATTTTTTCTCGGTGATTTAGTATTTGATTCATTGGTTGTTTAAGAGTATGTTGTCTAATTCTCCCAAATTTGTGAATTTTTTAGTTGTGTTATTTCTAAATTTATCCCACTGTTGTTATGATACTTTGTATTATCTTTATCTTTCTCACGTTTTGAACTCCAATTTGTCACCTAACGTATGATCTGTCTTAGAAAATGTCTCATATGGACTTGAGACAAATATGTGTGCTGCTGTCAGTGGATAGGGTGTTCTGTATGTGCCTTTTAAATCTGGGTAGTTTATTAGCATGTTTACTTATCTTCTGTCTAGTTATTCTATTCATTATTAAGATTGGGTGTTAAAGTCTTCAACTATTATTGTTGAACTGTCTACTTCTCATTTTACTTCTGTCAGTTTTGCTTTATATATTTTGATGGTATTTTGTTAGGTGTATAAATGTTTATAATTGTTATATCTTCTTGCTATATTGAACTTTTTATTATGCTGTGATGGCTAGTAGTTTTAGGTGTCCACTTGAGTGGGTTAAAGGATTCCAAAATAGCAGTAAATCATTATTTCTCTGTATGTCTTTGAGGATATTTCTGGAATAGACTGCCATTTTATTCAGGAGCCTGAGTATGGATTTCCTCCCTCATTCAATGTTCGAGGACACCATGTAATCAATTGAGAACCCAGATAAAACAAAAAGGCAGAGGAAAAGCAAATTTATTCTCCCTCTGGAGTTGAAACACCGATCTCCTGCATTTGGACCTCAGAACTTCAGGTTCTCAAGCCTTCAGCCTTGGACTGAGAGCTGCCCAGTTAGTTCCCCTGGTTCTCAGGCCTTTGGACTTGGACTGAGATGATAGGTGACATATTGTGGGACTTCTCAGTCTGCATAATCACATGTGACAATTCCCATAATAAATCCCCTTTTATATAGTGATATATCATATCATGTATTTACATTATGTTGATTCTGTTTCTCTAGAGAGCCCTGACTAATACAAATGTCCTGGTTCATCTCTTATAATTGTGTTTGATTTAAAATTTATTTTATCTGATATTAGTATACACATTCCTCCTGTATTTCGTTATGATTTCCATAGAATATATTTTTCTATCCTTTCACTTTAAATTTATTTGTGTTTTGTGACCTAAAATGAATCTCTTATAGACAGCATATAGTTGGATATTTTTTTTTTTTTTTTTTTTTTTTTTTTTTTTTTTTGAGACGGAGTCTCGCTCTGTCGCCCAGGCTGGAGTGCAGTGGCCGGATCTCAACTCACTGCAAGCTCCGCCTCCCGGGTTCACGCCATTCTCCGGCCTCAGCCTCCCGAGTAGCTGGGACTACAGGCGCCCACCACCTCGCCCGGCTAGTTTTTTTTTTGTATTTCTTAATAGAGACGGGGTTTCACCGTGTTAGCCAGGATGGTTTCGATCTCCTGACCTCGTGATCCGCCCGTCTCGGCCTCCCAAAGTGCTGGGATTACAGGCTTGAGCCACCGCGCCCGGCCGGATAATTTGTTTTTATTCCTTCTCCCAATAGTTGTATTTTACTTAGAAAGTTTAATTCATTTACATCTAAATTATTAGAGATTTACTTCTATCATTTTGCTGTTTTCTATATGGCTGATAGTGTTTTTGTCTTTCATTTTTCACATTGCTTTCTTCTCTGAGGTTTAGTTTTTTTTGTAGTAAGATATTTAAATTTCTCCCTCACTTCATTTTGTATATATTCTACAGTTATTTTCTTTATAGTTATTATAAGGATTACATATAACATTCTAACCTTGTAACACTGTAATTGGAATTTCTCTTTTTTTGAAATGGAATTTCACTCTTGTCACCCAGGCTGGAGTGCAATGGCAAGACCTTGGCTCACTGCAATCTCTGCCTCCCAGATTCAAGCGACTCTCCTGCCTCAGCCTCCTGAGTAGCTGAGATTATAGGCGTGCACCACCACACCCTACTAATTTTTGTATTTTTTTTAGTAGAGACGAGATTTCACCATGTTGGCCAGGCTGGTGTCAAACTCCTGACCTCAGGTGATTCACCCACCTCGGCCTCCCAAAGTGCTGGGATTACAGGCATGAGCCACCACACCTGGCTTGTAATTAGAATTTCTACCAACTTAACCTAACAACATGTAAACACGTCTTTACTGCTCTGTCCCCTCCCCTTTCAGTTGTTCATGCCACAAAATTCTAACTTGATAAGTTTCACGTTCGGAAACAAATAATTATTTTATGCATTATTCTCTGAAGTCATATTAAAAAATAAAATATGGAGTTACGCACCAAAGTTACAATGATACCAGCCTTTCACTAATTTTTTTTTTTATGTATTAGTCTCAAAAATCATGTAGAAAACAAAAGGAGTCACAAACTGCCGTTACAATAGTAGTAGCTTGTATAATTGCATTTGTATTTACCTTTATTGGAATTTAATTTCTTCATATGACTACAAGTTACTTGTCTGGTGTCCTTTCATTCACCTTCCACAACTCCCTTGAGCATTTTCTGAAGGGCAGTTCTACTTGTAATTAACTCCCTCAGCTTTTGTTTGCCTGGGAATGCCTTAGTTTCTCCCTCGCCTTTGTAGGATAGTTTTGTTGGATGTAGAAAACTTCATTGATAGTCTTTTCTCTTTTCTTTTCTTTTTGACAGGTCTCACTTTTTCTTTTTGACATGGTCACCCAGGCTGCAGTGCAGTGGTGCAATCATGGCTCACTGCAGCTTCAATCTCTTGGGGTCACTTTCTAATTTTCTCCACATGTATGTATGTGTGTGTGTGTTTAATGCCCTGGTCTTTTTAGTTTTGTTTAAATATACTAACATATATTAAATATATATTTTTATATATAATAAAATATAGAGAGAAAATAAATATATTTTTATATACAATAAAAATACATATTTAAAACATGCTTATAATAAAAATATATTTTATATATAATACAAATATATGTATTTAAAATGTTGTACATATTTTAGGGTACAAGTGATATTTTGATACCTGTATACAATGTGTCATGATTAAATCATGGTAATTGGGATATCCGTCATCTCAAACACTTATCTTTTCTTTGTGTTGGGAACATTACAAATCTTCTAGCTGTTTTACGGTATACAATAAATTCTTGTTAACTGTAATTTCCTTACTGTACTATCAAATCCTAGAAGTTATTTCTTCTATGTAACTGTTTTTGAACCCCTTAACCAACTTCTCTACATTCTACTCCTTCCCTTCCCAGCCTCTGGTAACCACAAATCTACTCTCTACTGTCATGAGATCCACTTTTTTAGTTCCCACATATAAGTGAGAATATGCAATATTTGTCTTTCTGTGCCTGGCTTGTTTTGCTTAATGTAATGACTTCCAGTTTTTTTCGTGTTGCTATAAATTACAGAATTTCATTCTGTATAGTGAATAATATTCCATGTTTGTATATATTGTAAAGAATCCACTCTTTCTTTATTCATTACTCTGTTGATGAACACATAAGTTTATGCCATATCTTGGCCATTGTGAATATTGCTGCAATAAACATGACAGTATAGATATCTCTTCAATACAATGATTTCCTTTCTTTTGTATATATACACAGTGGTGGGACTGCTGAATTCTATGGGAGTTCTATTTTTAGTTTTCTGAGGAACCTCCATACTGTTTTCCATAATGGCTGTACTAATTTACATTAACATCAACAGTATATAAGTGTTCCCCTTTCTCTGTGTCTTTACCAGCTTGTTGTATTTTGTTTTGATAGTAGCCATTCTGACCTGAGATGGTATCTCATTGTGCTTTTGATTTGCATTTCCCTAGAGATTAGCAATGTTGAACATATTTTCATACATCTGTTGGACATTTATGTGTTTTCTTTTGAAAAATGTCTATTCAAATTCTTTTGACTATTTTAAAAATCAGATTTTTTTTTTTTTTTTTTTTTTTTTTTGCTGTAGGGTTATTTGAGGTCCTTATATATTCTGATTTGGCATATATTTTCTCTCATTCTGTTGGTTGTCTCTTCACTGTGTTGATTTTTTTCCTTTGCTGTGCAGAAGCTTTTTAGCTTGGTGTAAATCCACTTGTCAACCTTTGCTTTTGTTGCCTATGCCATTGAAGTCTTTAACTGAAAAATCTTTGCCCAGATCAATACCTTGTATCATGTCCACAATATTTTCTTTTAGTAGTTTTATAGTTTCAGGTCTCACATTTAAGTCTTTAATCTATTTTGAGTTGCTCTTGTATATGGTGAAAGATGGGGATCTAGTTTCTTGAGCAAGTGGATATCAGTTTTTTCAGCACTTCTTTTTAAGGAGACCATCCTTCTCCCACTGTATATGCTTGGTGCCTTTGTCAAATATGAATTGGCTATAAGTGCATGGATTCATCTCTCAGTTGTTTATGCTGTTCCATTGTTCTATAAATCTGTTTCTATGCCAGTACAATGCTGTTTTGGTTACTATAGCTTTGCAGTATAATTCAAAACTAGGTAATGTGATGCCTTCAGCTTTGTTCTTTCTTCTTACAGTTTTGTTTTATTTCTGAGATGAGGTTTCAGTCTGTCTTCCAGGCTGGAGTGTAGTGATGTAATCATGGCTTACTACAGCCTCAAACTCCTGGGCTCAAGCTGGGCTGATCCTTTTGCCTCAGCCTCATAAGTAGCTAGAGAAACAGGAATATGCCATCATGCCTGGATAATCTTTTAAAATTTTTTGTAGAGACGGGGTCTTACAATATTGCCCAAAGTGGAGTTAAACTCCTGGGTTCCAGCGATTCTTGATCTCCAAAAGCACTAGGATTATAGGAATGAGCCACTGCACCCAGGCAGTGCTCAGGATTTTATTAGCTATGTGGGATCTTTTGTAGTTCCATAAGGATTTTAGGATTTTTTTCCTATTTTTATAAAAAATGTCATTGGCATTTTGAGAGGAATTGCATTAAATCTGCAGATTGCTTTGGGTAGTATGAACATTTAGACAATATTAATTTTTCCAATCCATGAATATGGGATATCTTTTCATATTTTCGTGTTCTATTCAATTTCTTTCCTTAGTATTTAATAATTTCCTTTGTGGAGATCTTTCACTTCTTTGGTTAAAGTTGTTCCTAGGTATTTTATTTCATTTTATTTTTTGTAGCTATTAACAATCAGATAGTTTTCTTGATTTCTTTTTCAGACTGATTGCAGTTAGTGTATAGAAATGCTACTCATTTTTGTATTTTGATTTTAAATCCTGCAATTTACTGAATTTACTTATCATTTCTAACAGTTTTCTTTTGGTGGAGTCTTTAGTTGATTCTAAATATAAGATTATGTCATCTGCAAATAAGGGTAGTTGGACTTCTTTCCCACCAATTTAAATGCTCTTTATTTTTTTGCTTGTATAATTTCTCTGTTTGCAACATGCATGTTAAATATAAGTGCTGAAAATGAGCATCCTTTTATTTTTCCAGATCTTAGTGGGAGAGCGTTTAGTTTTTTCCTCATTAATACACCACAGTATGATATTATGTGTGGGTTTTATATATATATTCCTTTTCATGTTGAAGTATGTTCCTTTTATAGCCAATTTGTTGAAAGTTTTCATCAAGAAGAGATGTTGAATTTTATCAAATGTTTTCTCCACATCTACTGGAATGACCATATGGTTTTTGTTTTTGATTCTGGTGATGTGATATATCATGTTTATTAATTTGTATACAGTGAACAATCCTTGCATTTCTGAAATGAGTCCACTTAATCATGGTGCATTTTTTAATGTGTTGTTTGACTTGATCTGTTAGTATTTTATTTAGGATTTTTCATATATGTTCATCAGAGATATTGTCTTATAGTTTTGTTTTTGTGTGTCCTTGTCTACTTTTCATATCAGGTAGATGGCTTTGTAGAATGAGTTTAGAAGTGTTACTTTTCTTCAATTCTTTGAAATAGTTTGAGTGAAATTGGTATTAATCATATTTAAAAGTTTGATATAATTCAATAGTGAATCTGTCAGATCCTGGGCTTTTCTTTGATGGGAGACTTTATTACTTCTTTAATCTCATTACTTGTTATTGGTCTGTTCAGGTTTTCTATTTCTTCATGGTTCAACCTTGAGAAATATTATGTGACCAGGAATGATTCATTTCTTCTCAGTTTTACAATCTATTGGCTTATAATTTGGCTTATAATTAATTATACTAGTACCTAATGATACTTTGTTTTCTCTGGTATCAGTTGTGATGTTTTCTTTTGTGTCTGATTTTATTTATTTGGGTTTTCTCTCTTTTTTCATAGTCTAGCTATAGGTTTGGCAATTTTATTTTTTCAAAAACAAATTTTGCTTCATTGATTTTTTAATATTTTTTTGTTTCAATTTAATTTATTCATTCTCCAATCTATTTTTTTTTTCATTTATTTGAGACAAAGTCTTGCTCTATTGCCCAGGTTGGAGTGCAGTGTGCATTGGCACAATCACGGCTCACTGCAGCCTTGACCTCCCAGGCTGAAGCAATCCTCCCGTGTCAGCCTCACAAGTAGCTGAAACTACAGGGTAGCACAACCATGCCCAGCTAATTTTTGTACTTTTTTTTTTGTAGGGATGAGATTTTGCCATGTTGCTTGGGCTGGTCTCGAACTCCTAGCTTCAAGCAATTCACCTGCCTTAGCCTCCCAAAGTGCTAGGATTGCAGGCATGAGCCACAGTGCCCAGCGTTACTTCTGTTCCAATGTTTATTATTTTTTTCTTTTACTAATTTTGCATTTGGTTTGCTCTTGCTTTTCTAGTGCCTTGAGGTGCATCATTAGGTTGTTTATTTGAAGGCTTTCTATTTTTTATGTAAGTGTTTATTGCTATAAATTTTCCTCATAGTAGTAATTTTTCTGTATGTAGAAGTTCTGGTTTATTATTAGTTATTTTAGCTAAGCACATTGCTATCTAAAATAAAATCAGACTGTTTTATTTTTCTGTCAATATTACTGACCCATTATTTAAAAAAATAGTTGATATAGGATGACTCTACAATAAAGGATGATACTTAAGTGTTTTGGTGCGCATTTCTTCAAATATTTTCTCCCATCATATATATTAATACAACTCCAATGCAAATTGATAATTCCCTATTATCCAGGTAATAGTCTGGGATGCTATTTGTGATAATTCAAGCTTAAAAATTTAAGAAATTTCAGAGATAGATTTTGATATTTGAGCCAATTTATATACAATCTATTAACTGAGTAGTAATTATTTTAATTGCATGTTACCATAGTAATATTATATATACACACGTATATATGTGTGTATATATATTTGTGTATGTATGTGTATATATCTATACACACATATATACACATACATACTTTATTGATATTTATTTATTGAACCAAAGCAATGTAGACAATTTCTTAATTTATTAATGTTATGTCATATAACACTTCATAGCATATGTTAAGTTTATATAACATTTCATTTAAACAATGTTTAAAACAGCTTTTCTTTTTAATATTCATGATACTAACACTATAGAGAAGGAGACAAAAATAAAGAAGGAAATAGAATATATTTTTAAATTTTTCTGTGGAAATTAGCCACTTTCCCCACAAAACTGATAGTTGTATCGGTAGCAATTGACCAACATCACTTCACTCTAGGTTAAAAACTGAATGCAGACCTAAGTGTTTCAGCAGACAATATGAGATGTTTTATATTTTCTCTTACCTTAGAAGATAAGAGGTAAGTGTCTCTACTCCAAACTATTAGAGGCTTTTTAATAGGAAGTTGATAGGCATCTGGCCTAAACCATTTTTATATAGAATATAATTTCAAATCCTATGCTATATGTATACTTTTCTTACATTTTTGTTTCACAGATGAATGCAAATACACTCACACGCATACATTATTTCTCAATGTATGGCATAAATTTAAAACAAGACTTTATTAAATTCTAAGTATCATTAACCTATGTAATGTATCCTGATATCCGCACCTGTTTTATTTTCTAAAAGAATTCTGGCCACAAGTCAGCACTGTAATGGCAAAATAAATTAATGTAGATATCCAGAGTGTAATCTGAAAGATGGTACCCTCTAAAGCACAGTGCTAAACTATACAGACTCCAGTATCAGGAGGTATCCACAGTAACATGTGAATCTCTTCTCTAAAAACATTACAACAGTAGTAATTCTGCCTTTATTACTGTTAATATGTATTTAACATCTAGGATACTATAGTTTTATGATGATAAGGTCTGTGCCTTTATTTAGGAGGATATTTTATCATTTTTAAAACTTATAAGCACTCAATTAATATTTGTTAAGGGAATCTTTGATTCTTTTCTTTCTCTCACCAACTATACATAATTATTCATTAAATCTTGCCTGTTATTTATTCAAAATATATATGAATCTATTCTTTTTCTTTCATTTCCAGTATTACCACCCTAATCAACATTATTTTCACTTGTGCACTGCAACTGTTTCCCAAATGATCTTAGTGGTCTCATTCTTGGCCTTTCTCAACTCTTTTTCTAATCATCAGAATGCTACTAAAACATACAATTGATCTCAAGCACTCCAATGTCTTTGCACTGCAAGTGCACAAATACCTAAACTATTCAGTGTGGCTTACTATGTTCAATATAATCTGATTTTTACCTGCATCTGCTAGTTTTTGATCCATAAAAAATCCATTAAAAAATTACCCTAGAGCACATTGGCTGAGAACAACATTTTTTGAGTTCACAACACTGTTTTTGCTAAGTTGGGCTGGGTTCACAGAGGAGGCTCTGCTGATCTGATGCAGGTTCATTTCCTCTTGGCTGGGGCTCCCTCCTGCGTCTATGGCCAGCTGGGGGCTAGCTGACTGTGAGCTGGAGCAGCTAGTTTTCCTCCACATGGATTTTATCTTTCAGCATGGCGGACAGTCCTTTTCACACGGTATTCAGTCAGAGGGAGTAGAATTGTGCAAAGCTACATTCAGAAATGTTACAACACTTCCTCTGTAATCTCTGCCCAAAGAAAGTAAAAAGTCAGGTCAGAGTCAAGAGTTTAGAAATGGACTTCACTTATTTATAAGAGGTGCTGGCAAGTCACATTGCAAAGCAGCCTGGGCACAGAGAGAGGAATGATCTTACTCGTTTTTGCAAACAATTGGCTGCATTATCCAAATCTCTTACCTGTGTGTGCCTCACCCTTGACTGTCAGTCACCTCTTGCACACTTGCTTCTGACCACACTGGCCACATTTCTATTCTTCCAAAAGGCAATCGCATTTCTAGCTGGATGGTCTTTGACCAAGTTGTGCCCTCTTCCTAGAGCACTGTTTCTCGAGACTTTCACACAACTGGCTCTTCTCATTCAGGGTCGAGATCCGATTCCTTTAATTCACTACTTGACAAAGACTATCAGTTTTTCTGGTAGCTAAAACCTATGATACAAACTCCTCCAGTCTGAAGGGTAAAAAGAGAAATGTAAAAATCATTATTAAAACATCAACCAATATACATTATTCACTGGCTCTAGGATCATCAATTCCATCAGATTGTCAACTATTTGAGGACAAGGACTGAGCCCATTAACACCAAAACTTCACACATACACCCCACCTGGTAGTTATTTAATGCATGTTTACTGCCTGAATTTTTAAAGCCAACTTACACAATTACTTCAGACTTGAAGCAATTATTTCAGGAAATATTAAATACTTTAGGGAAAAAAAAATTTCCCTGATACTGTCAAGAGTTAAAGTACAAATGAATTTAGGGCTCGCCTTGACAATCAGAAACCCTTTGTGAGCATCTGCTGGGACTTGGCTGTTTAATTATCATTTTCCTCTCACAAGAGGAGAAGGTAATTACAAAGTCCTGTGCTTAATTATGAGCCCGGAGCCCAGTGCATCTGGTCCTGCTCCTGCATCTATCGCAATGCATTGCAGCTTTTGCTAAGAGAATTGTGTGAGGAACCAGAGCAGTTGTTTCATTTTCTTCACTTAAGTTATGGGAAAAAAATCACGGTACTGTGTTGCCTTCTAAGTGCGGACGTCAGCCACCCAATCCTGCCCCACTGTCTTGTCTCTCTGCATTGCTCATCTTTGGAGTACCATTAAAATAAAGAGTCATAGCAAGACTTCTCTTGTTTTAATTTTTATTCTCTATTTTTGTTTTTAGTGTTTGATGGAGAGAAATCTGGACTTCATCCATAAATATGGCAAACACATATGCCCAATTCATGACTTCTGTTTATTTCTCCTTCTGGATTTCTGACAGTGACCTCAAACTTAACATGTTCAATTCCAAATTTAGTATCTTCCACCCCAAACCTGCCTCTTCATCTTCTGTAATCTCTACCTCATTTAATACTAACCCCTCCTCACAATATGGCTGCAATAAAACGTTCCCATCTCAAATGGGGCTGCTTCCTACTTCCCAGAAACACTGTCCTTCAGCCAAAGTCGTTTACTCACTACTCTTAAACAGCATGCGCTTCATGGGCGAAGCTGCATAATTAATAGGCAGAACAAGCCTTTGTTAGGTACCAGCAAATAAGGACATGGTTATTTGTAAAGATTTTGTCTTCCAAAAAGAAAAGCATCCCAGTAATCATCACGGAAGGACTATGAAAAAAACGCTTGAGCTTCTTTGCCTATATTTAAACAGATTGGCATTAATATGTTGTGAATACCTGAGTTGAAGAGATTGACACAAAAACGTTTCAGTATTGACAGCTGCTGAAATGATTCAGTTGATTTTGTTTCTGGGATCCCCCTACCTTCTTTCTGAACCTGGTTAAATCCTCCTTCTTCATAAAAAACGGCACCTCCTCTAGCAAAGCTGCCCTGACCCCCGAGGTAACTGCTGCTGTGTCCTCTCTGCCTCAGCACACGTCGGCTGCATCTTTTCTGCGCAGTTACCCTGCTGTCATGGCAGGGTCCCATGACATTCATCTCTGTGTCCTTTCTGCCCAGGCTGAGTGCAGTCTGCCACACAATTAGAAACTTACACATTTTAACAAGTAAATGTTTATGAAGGCCACACATTCCTTTTTCATTTCATATGGAAAATAAATATCTAACCTACAATCACTCAAGCAGTAAGATAAGTTTGCAGCCAATCAAACTGACTTTCTGCTAAGTGACAGACATCATCTGTTTCTGAAAAACAGAACATATTAGAATGTGCAAACTATAGCCTGAAATATTACTATAGATTTTTTTAAAACCCAGTATTCATTGACCAGATAGTGCTGGCTAAAAGTAGTGTAGAATCTAGAATTTGTAAGTTTACTAAGAATAAATCAATGGCATTTTGTTAACATGGCGCCATTTAAAAAATAGTAATTCTACCCTGAAATCCTTGTTAAGCCTCATTGCTTAGCATTCATTTATCATGCCTTTTATTAATTTATTCATTTATCTATTACTTAAAGTATGTTTATTAATTATGTACCATGGTCAAGAAATTATTATATATGCTGAGGATAAATTCTTTAAATTAATTAAACACAGTAATCTCTTCTTATACATAGGGGCAAGCTTTTAAGATCCCCAGAGGATGCCCAAAACTACCTTGGAATGTTTCATTTATGGATAAGGGGGGACTACTACATCTACCAGGAATGCAAATCTCATCAACCTTTCACCTTGCCAATTGAGCTGTTAATCATTAATTCAGACACCATCTACCTCACTTAAGAAATCCGTCCTCAGCACTTCTCTCCCTATCTTTATTCTGCCTATTATAGTTTCATCCCAGCACTTATAATACTGTATTGCCATAGTCCATTAAATTGTCTTGTAATTCAAGTTCAAAAATTCCTTGAAAGAAGAGCTAGATGATACAAGTAGTCCCGACTTAGCCTCTATCATAGGTATGCATGTAAAGGAAAATACATAGTATATATAGAGAGAGTTTGGTACCATATCTATGAGAAAGTTTAATTTGTAAATTAGGTACAGAAAGATTAAAAACTAAAACTAATGATAAAATAAAATAATTATAAAAGTATGTTGTGATAAAAGCTATGTAAATGTGGTCTCTCTCTCTTTTTCAAAATATCTTAATATTTTCAGATGGTGGCTGACTGCCAGTAACTGTAACCATGTGTCATGGAAACCATGGATAAGGGGGACTAGGTGTATCATATAGCTCTTCTTTCAAGGGATCTTTTAACTTGGATTATAAGGTGGAATTTAATAGATTATGATAACACAGTGAGGCTCCACACTGAACAGTTTATGTGGCATTTTAGAGTTTCTTCCTTGTGCTTTGTATTAGTTTCCAATAAAAGGTTAAAATCCATTGGCTCACTTGTAATTAAGCTACAAGAGTTGATGCTCTAGGCCAAGAAGAGTGCTTGGAGCAGGATCACAAACTGGCAGTTCAGTTCGTGAAATCAATGCAATAAACCTATATACTTGATTTAACCCATAAGATACTCATAATTCATTATAATTGAGTGATAACTTTTCTTCCCCATATTTATTTACCCTTTGCAATATATCCAGAAGTCATCACTCTCAGTCTATTAACACATCCATTCTATTTTATAGCTCTGATAGTGTACTATGTGAATGAACACAGTTTCTTTAATCATTCTCCTGAATATTATGATTTTCCAATATTTTCCTATTATAACCAATGTCGCAATCAATAACCTTGCACATATGTTGTTTTGTATTTGAGAAGGTATATTTTAGGATAAATTATTGGAGGTGAGACTGCTGTGCTAAAAGGTAAAGGCATATGTAACTGTGCTGGATGTCACCAAATTCCCCCCTGTACAGGTGAACACTTTGCATTCCCACAGCAGCATGTGGAGAGGTGAGATATGGTACTGCTATAATTTTATTACTCCCTTTACTTTATAAAAAGTAAATATGGGCATCTTTTCATATATTTAAGTCCATTTGTATAATTTTTGCCAATGGCCTATTCATACATTTTACTCATTTTTTTTGTTTTTCTTTCTTTTGGTTTTTGCAGACACTTATTTTAGAAATTTTATTGATGTATAACATTACACACTGAAATACATAAATAGTAATTTTTTGGCTCAATGACTTTTTAGAAAACATCAGAGAAAAAATACTGTATGTACATATATATGTTATTTATTCATTTATTTATTTGGAGATGGAGTTTTACTCCTCACCCAGGCTGGAGTATATTGGCATGATCTCAGCTCACGGCAACCTCCACCTCCTGGATTCAAATGATTCTCCTGCCTCAGTCTCCTGAGCAGCTGGGATTACAGCAGTGCGCCACCACACCCAGCTAATTTTTGTATTTTTAGTAGAGACAGGTTTCATCATGTTGGTCAGGCTGGTCTCGAACTCCTGACCTCATGATCCTCCCACCTCAGCCTCCCAAAGTGCTGGGATTACAGGCGTGAGCCACTGTGCCCAGCCTATTTTTATTTTTTATTGTGTTTTCTTTCTTCCTGATGTTCTAAGATTTCTTCGTTTATCATTTCCTTTCTTTTAAGAGAACGTTCTTTAGTAATTCTTGTAGGATAGGTCTGTGTGTGACAAATTCTATTAGTTTTCCTATATATGAGAATGGCTCGATTTTTCCTTCATTCCTGAAGGATATTTTTATTAGATAAATGATTAGGGACTGGGTATTAGTCCATTTTCATGCTGCTGATAAAGACATACCCGGGACTGGCAGGAAAAAGAGGCGTAATTGGACCTAAGTTCCACATGGCTGAGGAGGCCTCAGAATCATGACGGGAGGTGAAAAGCACTTCTTAACGTGGTGGTGGCAAGAGAAAATGAGGAAGATGCAAAAGCAGCAACCCCTGATAAAACCATCACCTCTTGTGAGACTTATTCACTGCCACAAAAACAGCCTGGGGAAAATTGCCCCCCAATTCAAACTATCTCCCACCGGGTCCCTCCCACAGCACATGGAGATTATGGGAGTACAATTCAAGACGAGATTTTGGAGGAGACACAGAGACAAAATACATCAGACTGTAACTTTCTTCTTCCAGCTGTTAAAAATTTTTGTGTTTTCTTTACTTATGCCTTCATGTTTTCTGACGGGATATGTGTTGTCCTTTGAATTGTTTTTTGCATAAAGAAAAAATTCTCACTGATTTCAAGATTTTTCTTTGGGTTCTATCTTCCTTTGTCTTTTTTTTGGAAGAATTGGTGCATATCATTACCACTTACTACTCCTCAATTACATGTGCACAGCTAACTGAAAGGGAGACTAGAAAATGCCATCCAATTCTGTGACCAGCAAGAAGTTAGTCTTGCTGGATATCCAGCCAGCCTTTCTACACTATGGAGCAGTAAATTATGATCCTTGTTTCTCTTCCATACCTAACTTGCAAGTCTTTAATCTTTAATCTATAAAGGCATTAATTTTCTTTTTTTCATGGGACCGGGCTTCTCATGATGCTAGAAAAAAAAAAATCATGTTTTGACTAAGCAGTGCTTCTAAAACCTGTTGGCCACCAACCTCAGCTACCCATTGTGGATTCACTTAATTCATGTGAAGTTCAAATTGCTGTTCTTAATTACAGAGCAGCCTTCCACGCAGTCATCCAGAGATCAGTGGTGTTAATGTAGATAACCAGTTTTGTTGCGAAAATGAATGTAAAGGAGTGTGGAGATGCCAATTTTTGGTCAGAGTAGGGTCTACATGCCTATGAAGCACCCTGCACAAACATTAGCCCACATCATAAACACAAGAGACAAAGCAGAGGGACATTGGGAGAAGTGAACAGAGAAGCAAGAACTAAAAAGAAGATAAATGAGTATCACATTTTCCAAAATAAGTATACATTGCTAAATATTTCTGAAAGAGGAAAGAAAGCATATTTGAAAACATTTCTAGAAGAAAAGCTGTTGACTGAAAAGGAAAAGGACAATACCATGATTGAAAAAGGTAAGATATAATTATCATTTTCCATATAAAACTCTTCTTTACATATGTAAACCAGCAGCAGGCCAACTTTAATTGGAAATGATTCAGCTGAATATATCATTTATATAAGAAGGGTAGGGCTAATGAACCCAGTGTGATTTTAACCATTTGTTACTAAGTGTCCCAAAAAGTCAGTTCTGAGAGGTAAGAGCTTAAAGTAAATGTATCCAGTTACTCTTAACTGAAAATGTAACAGTTTAAACTCTGAATAAGTATGAGTTACTTGTTTTCGGGTTTTTGTTAAATGGCTGTATTAGTTATTTGTTCGTTCTAGTTCCCTGTCACAATACTGGACAGTTTTGACATTTTGATCTACAATTCATATTTTTTCTTACAGGTAAAACACATCTTTCTTTTTTAAAGTAGGCATTTTTGTACGTTGTGCTTAGTTTAACATAGCAATCATAGCAAAGTGGGTGTAAGCATGAGACTGAATCACATCTTCGATATACCACTGTCAGCACATACACCTGAACAGTGGGATACCAAAGATATGATTCAATCTCAGGAGTGAACACAATAAAAATTCTTACAAATGCCATTATTTTACAAATAGATGCACACAATTTAAAGCTTTTGATTAAAGTTTATATTATTAATATTTATTTGATTAAAGTTTATATTTATTTGATTAAAGTTTATATTATTAAGTATTAATAAAGAAAAATTCAAAATAATACTTTATATGTATAAAATATATAAAGAGCTAATATATTATGTATAATATATAAATGTGAAAATGAATATAAGTATTTTTTCTATTTTGTTTTTATGTGAAAATCCTATGTGATTTTTCAAACCAAGTAACACTTTCATGAAATGTAAATACATCTTGTATAGTTTTTCATTGAGCTGCTCTTGATATCATGCCAGTTAATTAAGAAGTCTAAAATAACTGTAGCAATATTAAGAAAATTGCCATACATTTAATCAGGTTTGACACTTTCATTATAGGTAAGAAGTTGCTTTTAAAGTAATGCTAAGATCTTTTGCAGCCAAATGAGTGAATACATTATAAGTTGAATAACTCAAGTCAGTTCCCAGAGAAAAGAAATTTAAGAATGCTATATTTTGAGAATAAAAGTCAAATCTGGCAAATCCTGAGTGTGTGCATTGCTGATGCGAGCCTAAAAGTGATATCTTTTATTCTCCTGGGTCCCACTTTTCATCTGGTATAAGCTTGGGAGCAATGTGTTCTCCAGTTTTAGACGTTTATGTCCTCTGTGGTCTTGTTTCTGTTTCTGAATATACGATTAAGGAAAAACTCAGATGTGTTCTTATGAGTCTCCCAAAAGGTCTATAACATGTTATCACTGTAATTGGTTGTCAACATTGATTAATTTTAATAATTCAAGCACCTCCCAGTTTCTTACAGTTCAAATCCTAACTTCATTATCACCATTAATTATTTTAGTTATCTGCTAGCTGACAAAGTAGTCAAATATTCTATGTTCCAAAGACACTCTGCATAACACATAAGAAATAAAATATTATTTAATCTACTAATTAATTATACTATTTACTGCCTGAATTATAAAAATATACTATGTAATAGAAAAAAGAGAAGAAAAACACAGTATCTTGATAGACACAGAAAATCATTTGACAAAATCCAATACTCTTTAATAATAAAAAGTCAACAAATTAGAAATGAAAGCTAAATGTCATTAAAGTCATATGTGATAATCCCATAGCTAACTTTATACTTAATGGTGAGAGACTTAATTCTTCCTCTCCAAGATCAGGAAGAAGATAAGGAAGTCCACTCTTATCACTTCTATTTAGCATTGTAATGGACAGTTTAGTGAAAGCAATTAGACAAGAAAATGAAATAAAAGGCCTCCAGATTCAGAAGAAAGAAAAGTATCTGTTTTCAGATAGTATGATCTTATATATAGAAAATTCTAAGGAATACACACAAACATATGCAAACTATTTGAATTAATAAGTTCAGCAAGGTTGCAGGATACGAGATCAATATGCGAAAATTAATTGTATTTATATACACTAGCAATACACTATATGAAAATAAAATTAAGGAAATACTTCCTTTTACAATAGCAACAAATTGAATAAAATACTTAAAATAAGTGTAACCAAAGGGCAAGATTTTTGCACAAAAACTAAAAAGTTATTGAATTATGTTAAAGGTTATTTAAGCAAGTAAAAACATGTCTCATGTTTATAGATTAGAAAAATTAAGATTATTAAAATGCCCTCCTCAAACTAATCTACAGATTAAACACAACTGCTCTCAATAGCTCAGCTGCTTTTTTTCTAGAAATTGACAATCTGATCCTAAACCAATTTAGAAATGCAAAGGATGTTGAATACCAAAATCAGTCTTGAAAAATTGACACTCTCACTTCTTGATTTTAAAATTTAATGCACATCTAGAATAATCAAGACAGTGTGGTACTGGCATAAAGAAAGGATGGAAGATAATAGAGAATCCAGAAATAAACTCTTCTGTTTATTTTAAATTCATTTTCAGCCAAAATAATTCAATGGGGAAAGAAAAATTATTTAAATAAATGGTTCTGAGATAATATTAATATGAAAATAAATGAAGTTGAATGTTTATATCATATACAAAATTATTTTTAAAATATTGATAAATCTAAATGTAATAGCGATTAAATGTAAGAACCCTTAAAAGTAAACATAGTAGTAAATCTTTATGACCATTGCTTAGTCAGTCATTTCTTAGATTTGACACAAAAAGCACTCACAACAAAATAAAAGCCAGTAAACTGTACTAAATCAGAATCTTGAATGTCATAATATACACGACACCATCAAAAGAAGTGAAAAAAAGCAGAATAGGAGAAATATTTACAAATTTGTATCTGTTAAGTTTACAACACAGAATGTACAAATCATTTGTATAACTCAATGATGAAAAGATAACCCAGTTTAAAATGGGCAGTGGATTTGAGTAGACATCTCTCCATAGAATATATACAAATGGACAATAAGATACTCAACATTACTTGACTTTGGATAAACAGAAATAAAACCTACAATATAGTATCACTTCACAGCCATTAGGATAGGTGTATTAAACATGATAGATGATAGAGAGAGAGAGAGAGAGAGAGAGAGAGAGAGAGAGAGAGAGAGAGAGAGAGAAATTAGAATAATCATACATTGCTGGCCAGACTAATAAAATCATGAAGCCACTTTTGTACTATACTTTTGGGGTTCCACAAAATATTGAACATTAGATACCATATGATTCAGCAATTCCACTTTTTGGTATCTATGCAAAAATACTTTAAAAATTCTAATACACACACACACACACACACACAAAATTTACACAAATACTTTTAGCAATGTTATCCACGATACCCAAAAGTTGGAAACAACCCAAATGGCCATGAACAAATGAATGGCTGAAGAAAATATTATATATACTTACTAGAATATTATATGACAATACAAAGGAATGTAACACTGAAACATGCTACAAGGATGAATCAGGAAATCATTATGCTAAGTGAAATAATCTTAGATATTTTACATAATGCCTAGATATTTTAAGCAAGGACTGGAAGGATAACATCTCAAAATGTTAAAGGAATGTAAAAATGAATTTATTTAAACAAACAAGTGGCCTTTGAGGAGTTGAGGAAAATAGAAAAAACACATTGGAGACTAAGAAAATATCTCTCTGATTTTGAGAGAGGAAAGGGATTGATAAAAAATATTATTGTTGTTGATTGTGATCAAAACTCCTGAATAAATGTCAGCGGTGCTGGGGGGAAATGATGAATTCAGGTAAAGAAATGCTCAGGATGTGTTTAAGGAGCATCTAGGTGTAGATGCACATTATGCTGCTGACTGTGTGATTCTGGGGTGCAGGCAAAGGCATTTACTTGGGCATTTGATTGGAAATTGTCCTCATGTGGATGATATCTGAAGAAGTATGAAATCATCCTCACATGAATGGGATCTGATGCTATAGTAGTAGGGAAGGCCCCAGATAAATCAAGCAAAAAACACATGAGGGCTGAAGAGAGAAACCTGAAAAAAAGTCTACTTTAAGGATATAGGTAAAAAAGAATATACAAAGGAGTTTGGGCATGGTAGTCATAGAGGCAGGAGGAGTAACAAGAAATGTCACAGAGTTCTAGAAATGTCCAGGAGAAAAGAGCGTTCCAGGAAGAAGTGGTCCAGAGTCAAAGTGGGCCAGGCATGGGGGTTCATGTCTGTAATTCCAAGATTTTGGGAGGCCAACATGGGAGGTTCACTTGAGCCCCAGAGTTCGAGACCAGCCTGGGCAACATGGCACAACCTCATCTCTACAAAAATTACAATATTAGCCAAGCATGGTGACACATATCCATAGTCCCAGCTACTGGAGAGGCTGAGGTGGGAGGATCACTTGACCCAGGAAGCAGAGGTTACAGGGAGCTATGATCACAACTGCACTCCAGCTTGGATAACAGTGCCAGAACCTGTCTCAGAAAAAAAAAAAAAAGAAAAGAAAAGAAAAAAAAAAGAGTCAAAGGGCCACACATACAAGAGAGTACATAACCTAAGAACTGAATGTTGATTTGAAAACAAATGGAATTATTTTCCTATGGCTACAGTAAATGAGTCTGTGTGTAGAGGTTTGCAGTGAAACATGAAGGGCAGCAAGTGTGTGCAACACTGCTTTTAAATTTGGAGTCTGGGGAACACTGTGGGTGGGGGCATCCTGCAACTTTGACAGTGGGTTCAAGAGGTCCAAGCTAGTTTAACAAAAATTGAATGTTATTATTTGCCTTTTTTACATTCATTCTCTGACAAGTGCACGGGAGAGTTTTCTAGAGTCTCCATAAAGCATGTTGATGTTATTGTAGTGACGGCTAATGGAATGTGTGCTTGGGTATTCTTGTATTTCCTTGAATTTTGTAAGATAGTTTTTTAAACAAATACATCAATATTTGGAAGATCTGCATAAATTAGGATACCAGTATTTTCTCAATGACCAGTATATTTCAAAATCATGCATTGGTAAAAGAGCCATTTATAACTCATGATACCCCAAAGAATTGAAATGAAGCAGGGTAGGAAATGTTCTTCAATTATGAATTAAGTCTACACTTAAACTTTGAGAAACTACAACTTTTCAAGTTTAATGTAGTATCAATGAAAAACAATCAACAATTATCCAAATTGGTTATTAAAATACTCTTCTTCTCTCAACTGCATATCAGTGTAGTCCTTATTTTCACTGCTCCGGCCAGAACAACATCCTGCAAAAGGTTGGATGTGGAAGCACACATCAGAATCTAGTTGTCTAGTTGTGTACTAGTAAGCCTGACATGATAGAAATTTGCAAGAATGTTAAACAGTGCTACTCTCCACTAATCTTTGGAGGAATCATTATGGTTTATTTCAAAAATACCTTATGCATGTTAACATGTAAATTACTTATAGTAATTTACATTAGTGAATTATATAGTGAAAATATAGTGAATATCAACCCCTGTAATTCATGTACATAAAATCTTTTGGTGTATTAATTCTAATGTGTGTAAAGGTGTCACAAGAGCAAAAGGTGTAAGAACCACTGATTTAGACCACCTACACTTTCAAGAGTTTAGTAATGAAAATGGAAGAGAAAATCAGAGTGATAACAGGTAGGGATAACTGGTAGTGATGCAAGATTTTTCACTCCGTAGCTCAGCTAGGTTCAGGTTCTTGTCTCATGACCAGGAAAAATTAGGTGTGTGGACACCAGAGTGAGTGGTGTGGAATTTTTTAAGCAAAAGGAAAGCTCTCAGCAAAGAGACGAGTCCTGAAAGCAGATTGTTGGTTGCCCCTCACAGTTGAATACAAGTGCATATGTAAATATAAGCTGATGAGGTTGGGTTCCCTATTTGTATGAGGAATGAATTCTTGGTGGCTCCCCCCACTTTCCCCAGTGTGCATGCAGGCCCTTAGTCCTCTGCAGGCATGTTTAGGCAAACCCCCTTTGCAAGTGCATTATCTGCACAAAACATCTGATGTAAACACTTATGGGGCAGGTCGGAGGTTCTCCGGAGACCCTTCCCTTACTGTCTGCCTAAAGCAAGCTGGCTAACTCCTTCACTAGGGATATAAACTTCTTCAAAAGAATATTTATTTTTGTCATTAAAGGTAGGACAGCTTAATTATACTTGAATACCCATGGGATGGAGCAAGTAGAGAAGAAGGAGCTAAAAATATAATAAGAGAGGAAGAAAACAATACATGACACTTCAAGCTCCTCTAAAATTTTATTATCCTGGGCATACCTGGCATCCACACCCTCATGTGGTTTCTCAAATCATGTTCCAGTGAAAGGAACCAGAATTCTAACTGGTTCAACTCAGGTTGGCTGGGAAAAATGCAAGAGTCCAGGGCACCTTGTGGCAACAGAAAAATAAGGAAGCACTCATAAAAGGATGGGATGTTAGATACAAGAACCAGCCTGATAGTACTCCCAGTGGCCAAACCTGGAACAATTTGGACCATAAAATAAATAACGGTAATACTAGATTAAAACCCACAGAGTACATACATATTCAGGAGTCCATACTGATTTAAATAAGTGATTGAATAAATAAATAAATAATTGAGGGAAAAGGGACATTTTTCCTTTTTAAAAGCATTCTATTTAATAAATGTGAAGAATGAGAGAAATTAAAATTACCATCTCAGGCAGAGTCTCAGAATATCTGCCCCCAAAATATGATTAATTACAGAGTGAAAATATTTACTGTACAGTTGAAGAGCTCAGCAGACACTTCCTTGTCTATGTCAGCAAGGGTGCATTGTTGGTATTGTGGATTATGGCTCTGATGTGGTGATCATGTACATCATCTGCTGGTGATATTCTTCCTAGTAATGTTGAACCTGAACTTAGTCATGAGAAAATAGCAGACAAACCTATATCGAGGGACATTGTATGAACTAATTAAACACGACTATTTAGAAGCGTCAGTCATGGAAAACAACATGGTGAGCAGACTGCCCCTCCCCTACATGCATGCCCTAAGCCCTGGACCCAGCAGATGTGAACTTACTTAGCAACAGGGACTTGGCAGATGTGAAGCTTTGAGGTTGCCAGCCTTACAGTGGAGAGGTTTTTCTGGATTCGCGAGCTATAACCAGTTTAGTCACATGGATGTTTAAAAGGTCAGAGCTTTGTGCACCTGTTAGAAAGCTGCTGCAAGTGCAGGACGTAATGTTAGAGAGACTCTAAGTGTGAGGAGGATTTGATGCACTGTTGATGACTCTGAGATGAGAGGCTATGTGCCAGGACCAGAGAGAGACCACCAAGAGTTTAGGAGACCACCCTGACTCACAGCCAGCAGGGAAACTGGCCTCAGTCCTACAACCACAAAGAATAAAATTCCAGACACCACCTAAATGAGCTTGAGGCTGACTCTTCCCAGAACCTTTCAGTAAGAGCTGAGCTTGATTTTCACTGGTAAAACCCAAGCAGAAGAATCAGTGGAGTCAACTGACCTACAGAACTGTAGGAAAATAAATTTGTGTTTTTAAGGTGTTAAGTTTATTAAAAGTTCTAATAGCAGTAACAGAATATGAATGCAGACCAGGGAAGACTGAAGAACTGTCACAGAATGGGAGAGACTGAGGAGACTTGACGACCACATGCAAGGTAGGGTCCTATGCCAGAAAAGAGCATCAGCGGGGAGAACAGCAGAATCCAGACGAAGTCTGTAGTTTGGCTGATAGTGTTATACCAACAGTGAGTTCTTAGTTTTGACAAATACATCATGGTTATGAAAAATGTTAACAATAAAGAAAGCTGTGAAGCATTCACAAGCATTCCCTGCACTAGTTTCAACATTTCTGTAAGCCTAAAATTGTTTAAAAGTAAAATGCTAAAAAAGTCTATTATTCCAAGTTTTAGCTTTCCTGAAAACATCCATGACCCCTGAGAGCCTTCCCACTTCTGAACTCCTTATATTTTCATTCTTAGATTCTGCGTTCATTGAAATAACTTATTACATAAAGCACTTTAAGATGAATAGTGCAGAGGTTCTCATACAATTTCTCCTTTTAGTGAAATGATGTTACTGTTTTCATAAAAACCTTTTGAAAAAAAGGTGTGTTAGTTTGAAGGCTGCTCCTAGTACCCTCCTCCTGGTATGCCCAGTCTTGCTCATAATGCAGGCTTCTACACAAATGGTTTTTATTCACATGTCAGATGGAGTCATTTGAGTAACAGATTTAAAATATCTGCACCTCTTTAAAGGGAGTTATGGATAAGAGTAGTAGATCTATTACATGTTTGTATAGCTTTTTATGACAAATAAAGGTAAATATTAGATCATTTTAAACAGTTAACCACAGATTGGGATCTCTCATTTGCAAGGCTTTCAATATCAGATTTTTTTATTCCAGAAGATCTGCTAAGATTTACTTACATTAATTAGTTAATATTTATTTAATATCATTTATTCAATGACTAATAGTTAACCCAACTTTTAAAAAGATCAAAGAGTATCACAGTACAAAGTTACTGATTACTTGAAGACAAAACATCTAAATCAGTAAAATATCTACATTGTGTAGTTGTTTTTAGGATTTTGATGGTTCTACCTTCCATGTTGTAAATTCTAATTCAAGTGTTGATCTGCTTAATTAAGGAGTAGTATCCAGCTGATCCTTGCCAGTCCATGGCTGAGGTCAGGTGACAACAGAGCACAGAGACTAGGCTCGGGGAATGTGAGGGTCCCAGGCACACAGGCAGGACTGCATCCAGGTACAGTCTTTAACCAGCACAGAACTGCTGAGCACCAAGGATCTGAAGGCAATGATAATATAGTCACTTTCTTTCAATGCTTTATAGCCCAGGGAGGAGACCTACAAGTGAGCAGATGATTACATTACAAAGTGACAAGTGTTGTGATAAGGATTTAATTAAGGCACTATGGCGGCACAGTGGGGACAGATGCCATCAAAGAAGTATCCGGAAAGAAGAGGAATCTGGACTGTATCAAAGGATGAACGTGGGCCATCCACGCAGAAAGGGAAAGAAGCATGTCCCAAGCATGCCTGAATAGGGAGAGCTGGGCCGCAGCCTCACTCTTGCTTGCCAAGAATCTTGCTTGCCATGGCAACAACACATGCCCAGGCTTAGCACAGAATGTGTGAAAACAGTCCTCCCCGCGGCCAGGTGCACCCCTGGAGTCATCTGGTCCCTGGAACCTTGGACGTTTACTCACCTACATTTGATACAAACATAAACAAGTTACAGAAATCAAGTTATACGAGGGACAATATAGATCAGTACATCTATTTCATGTGTCAGATGCAAGGAAAGGTCAGTGGATTCATAGATATCGACTCATCCTACACCCACACCGATGCATCCCGTGGAATTCCCAAATAAATAGGCTGGGCCTGTGAAAGTGAAAGTAGATACCTACTGGCTAAGAAGGTGAGGCAGACGTCCTAGATTGGGAGGCAGGTGGGAAAAAGATGCTTGGCAATGTGGCAGTTGTACCAGGCAGACAATTGCCTCCAAATAAAAGGTTTCTGGAGTTCAGGAGTTCAGGAGGAGTTCATTATCTACTGCTTTGGGGTGTTTTGTATCTACACAAAGTGATAAACTGAGTGGCTCAGTCATACTGCAAAAGGTCCAGTAGTGCTATCATAACCCGAGAGCAGGAGTGCTCAGGGACAGCAAAGAAGCCTCAGACGCTGGGGCACAGGCCCCTGACTCTGCACCTGTCCTGTGCTGTGCGCATAGGCTCCCCTTCCCACCACCCTTGTGCCCTGCTGGTGCCCAGCAGCAAAGCACTGCTGTGGAAAACCCCCAAACAGCTGGGCACAGTGGCCCATGCCTGTAATGACAACGCTTTGCGAGGCTGAGGCGGCTGGATCACCTGAGGTCAGGAGTTCGAGACCAGCCTGGCCAACATGGTGAAACCCAGTCTTTAACAAAAATACAAAACTTAGCCAGGCATGGTGGCAGATGCCTTTAATCCGTTACTCGGGAGGCTTAGGCAGGAGAATCGCTTGAACCCGGGAGGTGAAGGCTGCAGTGAGCAGAGATCATGCTAGCCTGGGCAACGAGCGAAACTTCATCAAAGGAGGGGAGGGGAGGGGAGGGAAGGGAAGACCCCCACACTAGGAAAACCTAGGGAAATGCAGAAAGGAATCCGGGTTCAAATCCAGCCTAGCTGCTAGTAAAGAACATGAAAACAAGTACTACCGAGATTTGTGATTACTCTGTGTAATCTGTGCTCATGTATCAGTGAATTTTGGGTTTTGCTAAGCATATTTGAAATCTGAATTGCACTTGAAATATTGTAATAAACCTTTTTTTAAAGTATAAAGACTAACTCCTACAAAAATTATCCTAATTTCATGCTTCTGAATTTTAAATGAATGGAATTTACAATAGTCAGATCAGTGAATAATTTGTCAATTCTATGATTTAAATGAAACATTAGCAAAGGAGGGGAATATTTAAATATTTCAAAGTCAGTACATCTCACACGTTTTATTCAAGGTGTCCTTATTTAACTATTTTAAATCTGAATTCTTAAGCAAACAAAAGCCAAAGGAGTGTTCACCAAAGTTTGGGTAACACCTTTTTGTTTGCCTAATATGTGAAAAGCCTTGTGCCAGGCAATGTGGTTGATTAAAATGTGATAATCATAAGTACAGTCTCAAGGACTTGAGAATATAATGAGGGAGATAAAATAATACTTATACTAAATCATGATTAAATAAGATACTTCTTGGCATGAGTATTGTAAGGAGGGGGAAAATGTTCATATTTGTCACCACAGAGTCATATAGCAGTGATAAAAAGAGAGTTTACAGAAGGCTTTAGAGACGTGGCACATAAGGTGAGCATTGATCTATGGGTAGAACTGGGGAAGGAGGAAGAGGAAAGGCATTCCAGAAAGGGAGAAGAGTTTGAAAACACATGGTGAGTTCCACAAATGTTGAATAGCCCAATGTGGCTAGCATATAAGATTAATAGAGAAATGAAAGAGGAGATAAAATGGGAAGGTGGAAAAGGTCACATTTCAGAAGAATGAATATCACCTTATGAAACAAAACTCACATTGGAAAGAATAAATCAGACCAGAAACATCGGACATCAGTAGCAACTTCTGTGTTCATCCATCGTTTTCCTCCAGCAATTCACTAGGAAGATATACAGTTGGAAGACAGGAATGCACAGACAGCAGGTTTTGGGAAAACACTAACACTAGATTTTGTAATTGGACAAAGATAAATTAAGGATAAACAAATAAGAAATAATATGCCTGAGGGCCCATATGTGTATTTATGTGAATACGCCTATGTACCCTTATGTGGATAGGCCTATGCACCCATAACCTCTTACCCTCCACATGTGATCCAAATTACTCCTGCCTCACTGTACTGGTACTCCAGGGATGGGCAGTAACAGTTCGATGGGAGTCTTTTTCTGAATTGATCTGAGTGTTTAAAGAGAAATAACCTCTTTTCAATAAAGTGGACTTCTAGTGTGTGAATGTGGGCCCTCAATACTCACTTTCTCCACCAAATTATAGTTCTGCATTATTTACTGAATACAGCTAAGAGGCAATCAGCATATATCTTTCTTCCTCACACCCCCGCCTCACACCTCTCCAACATTTCTGAGACACTGGGATAAGTTGGATTGAATCCAGGCCACCCCTGAAATGTTCCATTTTTTAATCATTACTTTAGGTTTTGGTATTTATATTTGCATCCAAGAGAGTTCTAAGTAGTACAAAGCAGCATCTTTTCACTCCAAATTTGTTTCCAGTCATTCGAAAATCTAAATTAATATCTGTATTGTGAAACAAATAAAAATAAATAGGAGCTTTGTTTTGGCCATGTTTTTATTTGCTAGTGTTGCTGCTTGCTTATATTTAGGAACGGATGATGATGTTCAAGTAACTTATTCACCAAAGCGATTTGATAGACCATTCAGAAATGCATAATAAAACATAAGAAAAATGAAAGGACATAAATAAATTATTATAGAAAAATTTGATGGTGGGTATTGATATGAAATCTGGGGCAAAGTTAGTGCAGAGAAATGTGAATACACAAAAAACTTGAATCATTTGCTAAAAATTTATCTCTAGCTTTGTGACACTCAAAACATGAATAAAGCAAAACTGTGTGATATTATAGTTCTAAACATTATATACAACAGTAATAACAACTTGGGAACTACTGTAAGTCTCTCTGAAGTTACATATGCACACATTTACTTGCCCTAATCTGTTTTATTTATTATTATTCAAAATGAAATTAGAGAATCTACTCTTTTGAATTTGACAGCTGGTTTTATTCAATGGAATGTAACCTATGAGTTATTAAAGAAGTAAATATTCCCCATTTTGAAAGGAAATTTCTAACAAAGAGATATAACCAAAGAGTAAATTGTGATTTCAAGTTGGCAAGACATGAAGATGTTTTTTAAAAACATCAAATATAATTTATTCATCCCAGGAGTAACTGACTAAAGCAGCAAATGCTAAAAAAGGGATTTGGTTTGTTTGTTTATGTGTCATTTATTTGTTTTTAAAAAGCAGGTTAGGGTAATGGGTGAAGGTCAGGCAGAAATGTAACAAGGAATAAAGTAATCAGATTAGGTATAATAATGCATAGTACAAAATGGACAAATAGTTTTTAATTAAAGCAGTACTACAATTCAATTTATTTAAAATATCTAAAATCAACTTTATTTAAATTTTTTATAACAGTAATGGCAATAGTAACAGTTGGCATTTAGTGGATTTTTGCTATGTTTTATAAACTTTTTTGCATAAAAAGGCCATGGATGAATACTCTAGGATACCTGGTTAATTCACGAGGAAAAGGAGGCTGAGAGTCTCACACTTAACGAAGGATAGAATGGTAGGTAGCACACAGGTGAGTCAGACTCCGGAGCCCCCTCCTCCCCGCCTCCTACACTGCCTCTGAAAGCTTGGATGGCTCATTCTCTCTAAGGCACGGAGCATTTTTAAATAAGAAAAAAAAAATGGACCATTTTATCATTGTAATTAAGGTTTACAAATCAAATTCAATTTTATATACTATGGCACAATTCCAAGGTTGCTGTGTCATCTACTAACCAGCACTATCATGTAATTACAGCTGCCCTTGCAGAAACAGCTCTTGGGAAGCAAGTCCTACAATCTTTGATTTAATTTCAATTTCTATTATGCTGTTATCATAATTTTAAATGAAAATACAAAAATAGCATTTGATGAAATTTGCTCACATAAAACTACTCTTGATTAAATGCCCATGTGAAAATTATGGATAGAACTGAAGGTAAAATATGCACATCATGTTTTTAAGAAGGACTCAATAGGAAATATTACATCAACCTATATTGCTCTGAATGAGGGTTATTAAGCATCAGAAATAGTCCCCATTTGAGGGGGGAGAGAAGATGTATTTCATCTGACATGATGCTGTGGTTTAAATACAGATTTAACTAAACAAGGTAGCATATGTATTTTTTCTTTCAGTTGTTATATTCTTCCAGGCATCCTTATTTGTCCTTATGTGCTTCAGTATACAATTTATGCATGAAGATCTGAAGGAAGAATTGTCTATGCTTGGAACTTCCTATTTTGGGGAAGACTTTTATTTCTTCTCTTCCTGTGGTAGGGAGAATTCCAGGATTGTACCTGAAATTCCTGCCTGTTGTATGCACTCCCTATATCATTCCTTCCCCTCCAGTGTGAGCAGGACTGGGAAAATGATAGGAAGTCACTCTCATGGTTACATCACTGATATGGTTTGTCTGTGTTCCCCCCTAAAGCTCACCTTGAATTGAATTGTAGTTCCCCTAATCCACACTGTGTCCTGGGGGGAACCTTTTGGGAAGTAATTAAATCATAGGGGTTGTTACCTCTATGCTGTTCTTGTGATAGTTAATGAGTTCTCATGAGATCTGATGGTTTTATAAGGGGCTTTTCCCCCTTTGCTTGGCACTTCTCTCTCCTCCTGCTATGTGAAGAAAGACTTGTTTGATTCCCCTTCCACCATGATTGTATGTTTCCTGAAGCTTCCTCAGCCATGCAGAAGTGTGAGTCAATTAAACTTCTTTTTTTTTTAATTTTTTTTTTTTTTTTTTTTTTGGAGACGGAGTCTCGCTCTGTGGCCCAGGCTGGACTGCAGTAGCATGATCTCGGCTCACTGCAAGCTCCACCACTGGGGTTCACACCATTCTCCTGCCTCAGCCTCCTGAGTAGCTGGGACTACAGGCGCCTGCCACCATGCCTGGCTAATTTTTTTTTTTTTTTTTTTTTTTTTTTAATTTTCAGTAGAGACGGGGTTTCACCATGTTAGCCAAGATACTCTCGATCTCCTGACCTCGTGATCCGCCCACCTCGGCCTCCCAAATTGCTGGGATTCCAGGCATGAGCTACCATGCCTGGCCTAAACTTCTTTATTTTATAAATTATCCAGTCTAGGATATTTCTTCATAGCAGCATGAGAACAGACTAATACAGTGATTTGGTACTTCAGAGAGTGGGGTACTGCTATAAAGACAACCGAACATGTGGAAGTAACTTTGGAACTGGGTAACAGGCAGAGATTGAAACAGTTTGGAGGGCTTAGAAGAAGACAGGAAAATATAGGAAAGTTTGGAACTTCCTAGAGACTTGGAGGGCTCAGAAGACAAGAAGATGTGCGAAAGTTTGTAATTTCCTAGAGACTTGTTGAATGGCTTTGACCAACATTCTGACAGTGATATGGACAATGAAGTCCAGGCTGAGGTGGTCTCTGATGGAGACTGGAACTTGTTGGGAACTGGAGTAAATGTCACTCTTGCTATGCTTTAGCAAAGAGACTGGCAGCATTTTGCCCCTGCCCTAGAGATCTGTGGAACTTTGAAATTGAGAGAGATGATTTAGGGTATCTGGTGGAAGAAATTTCTAAGTAGCAAAGTATTGAAGAGGAAGCAGGGCATAAAAGTCTGGAAAATCTGCACCCTGACAATGCAATAGAAAAGAAAAACTGAATTCAAGCCCACTGCAGAAATTTGCATAAGTAACAAGGAGCCAAATGTTAATCATCAAAACAATGAAGAAAATGCTTCCAGGCATGTCAGAGAACCTGCACAGCAGCCTCTCCTATCACAGCCCTGAAGGTCTAGGAGGGAAATATGATTTACTGGGCCTGGCCCAGGGCCCCCCTGCTCTATGCAGCCTCAGGACATGGTTCCCTGAGTCCCAGGTGCTTCAACTCCAGCTGTGGCTAAAAGGGACCAGGGTACAGCCTGGGCCATTGCTTCAGAGGGTACAAGCCCCCAGCCTTGGCAGCTTCCACATGGTACTGGTCCTGCAGCTACGCAGAAGACAAGAAGTGAGGTTTGGGAACCTCTGCCTCCATTTTAGAGGATGTATGGAAACGCCTGGACTTCCAGGCAGAGGTGTTCTGCAGGGGCAGAGCCCTCATGTAGAACCTCTGCTAGGGCAGTGCAGAAGGAAAATGTGGGTCGCAGCCCCACCACCCCACAGAGTCCCCACTGGGGCACTGCCTAGTGGAGCTGTGAGAAGACAGCCACTGTCCTCCAGACCCCAGAATGGTAGATACATTGACAACTTGCACTGTGCACCTGGAAATGCCACAGGCATTCAATGCCAGCCTCTGAAATCAGCCAGGAGAGGTCTGTAACCTGCAAAGCCACAGGGGTGGAGCTGCTCAAGGCTGTGAGAACCCACCTCTTGCATCATTGTCACCTGGCTGTAAGACAAGGAGTTATGGAGATCATTTTGGAACTTTAAGGTTTAATGACCACCCTATTGGATTGAAGACTTGCATGGGGCAGCACCTTTGCTGTGGCCAATTTCTCCCACTTGGAATGGGTGTATTTACCCAAGATCTGTACCCCCATTGTATGTTGGAACTAACTTGTGTTTGATTTTACCAGCTCATAGGAGGAAGGGACTTGCCTTGTCTCAGATGAGACTTTGGACTTGGACTTTTGAATTAATGCTGGAGTGAGTTAAGATCTTGGGGGACTGTTAAGGAGGCATGTTTTGAAATGTGAGGACATAGAATTTGGGAGGGGCCAGGGGCAGAATCATATAGTTTCACTGTGTTGCCATCCAAATCTCATCTTGAATTGCAGTTCCCATAATCTCCACTTGTTGTGGGAGGGACCTGGTGGGAGGTGATTGAATCATAGGGGCAGTTACTCCCATGCTGTTCTTGTGATAGTGAGTTCTGATGAAATCTGATGGTTTTATAAGGGGCATTATCCCTTTGCTCAGCACTTCTCTCTCCTGCCACCATGTGAAGAAGGACATGTTTGCTTCCTCTTCCACCATGATTGTAAGTTTCCTGAGGCCTCCCCAGCTGTGGGAAGTCAATTAAACCTCTTTCCTTTATAAATTACCCAGTCTCAGGTATTTCTTCATAGGGCCATGAGAATAGACTAATACAGTCACTTATTAGTTGACTTTGAGGTAGTCAAAAGGGACATTATCCAGGTGAGGCTGACCCAATCAGGTGAGTCCTTCTGAGATATTGAGCCCTCCCTAGAGCCAGAGACATGGTGTGTGAGGGAGTGACAGAGCGGTATCTGGTCCTGATGGAAGTTCCTGCCTGACAGCTAACAAGACCCTGGGACCTCTGCCCTACACACACAAGGACATCAATTCTGGCAGCAACCCGAGGGATCTTGGAAGTGAACCTTTCCCTAGTCACGGCTTCAGAAGAGAACACAGCCACCTGATATGTTGATTTCAACCTTGTGAGGCCCTGAGCAGAGCTCCCACCCCAGACCCCTCACCCACAGGAGCTGTGAGAGGGTAAATGCATGTTCTTTTAAGAGGCTAAGTGTGTGGTCATTTGTTATCCAGCAACAGAAAATGAATGTGATTCCATCCAAGTATTGCCTTCCTGACTTTATGGTACTCCTGATAATCTCATGTTCACAACTATGTTTTCCTTCTTAGGAAAAATGTAGACATTCATGAGCTGTATAGAGACATTCATAACTCTATAAGTCATCCAGCTCTGTTCTCATTTCTTGGATAAACACTGGCCACTTTGTCTTTCTATTATTTCTTGGTGGGAGACTAGCTTCCTTCAGCCTGTCTCTACAGCTGATTCATTCCTCAAGAGAAATTCTCTTTGGCTGGTTGTACTGTTTTACAGCTTTCTGTTGGAACCAATCGTATTATTTTCAATCACCCAACCTAGACTTGAGTTCACATGCTTGTATGCATAGATCCAAGGTTTTCACAATGTTTGTGGCTAGCATTTCTATACTTTACTACAATTCTACAGAGGCTTGTGCAAAAATGCTTATCTCTGGGCCAGGTGCAGTGGCTCATACCTGTAATTCTAGCACTCTGGGAGACTGATGTGAGAGGATAACTTGAAGCCAGGAGTTGAGACAAGCCTGGGCAACAAAGAAAGACCCCCATCTCTACAGAAAAATTTTTAAAATTACCCAGGTGTGGTGGCACACCTCTAGTCCCAGCTATTCATGAGGCTGAGGCAGGAGGATCACTTGGGCCCAGGAGGGCACTGCTGCAGGGAGCTATAATGTCACCACCACTGCATTCCAGCAGCCTGGGTGACAGGAGTGAGACCCTGTCAAAAAAAAAAAAAAAAAAAAAAATGAAAGGAACAGAAAGAAAGAAGGAAAGAAAAGAAAAAAGAATAAGAACAGAAAGCTTATCTGCGAATCAAAATTAGTAGCTGCTAATTTCTGGAGTGCAAGTTTTATTCTTCATGGGAACCCTTTGAAGTGGGTGTGAGTGTTCTCACTTTATACAAGATGAAACCGTAAGCAAGAGAGAGAAAGCTACTTGTTCAACAATACTCAAATAGGGAAAGGTAGAGTGTCCACTGGTTTCCAGATCTGGCTGATTTCAATACCTCTGTCTGTTCAATTTTCTAAATTGGCAGCATAGGTAAGGGTAAGAATGGAATGATAATTACATAATTTACCATCTAAGAAGGAAAAGAGCCTTTCATATTTTCAGGAATCTCAAGAATTTTTTTTTTTTTTTTTTAAGATTGAGCCTTACATTTTTTAAAATCTGAAACCACAAAATATTTAAAATAAAGATTTAGACTTTGGACAATGAACGTAGTTGTTAACTCCATTAAATATGGGGATTAAAAGCTGTTTTATATACAGAAGTTTTTTTGTCCTCATGCTCCTGAAACATATTGTCACGAAAGATCAGACTGAAAAAAAGGTTGTGGACTCACAAAAGGGCCATCCACATAAAAGTTTCCCAAAGTGCCCTTCAATATACTTGTTCTTGCATTCTTGCATTCAACTAACATCTAGTTCACACCTACTTTATTCCATGTACTCCTCCAAGTATTTGGTAGATACTAAAAATATTAATTGAATACAATTGACATTCAAAACATCCAACACAGAGATGTTGGTTTTTCTCTGTTTTCTAAGTTTACACTTTAGTTTCTGTCCTTGTGGTTGTTCCAAAGATTATTATGGTTTTAGTAATAATATAACAATTTCATATTATTTGCAACCAGAATTTTGATTTCCTCAGATGTATCCATCTGTGACCTATCTTCCCTTATTAAAAAAACAAAATGGTTTCCAACAAAATAGACACAGGACTAGATATTGTGATAACCAATGATATATTTTCTCATTGTTTAATTTTCATTCAGTCCCCTTAACTTGAAATACGTAAGTCCTAATACCTAGGTGCGTCAATGTCCTGATCGTCCTTTCAGTGGCTGCCTGAAAACAGATAAGGTGGAGTTCTTGTTTTCAAGTCCTAAGTCAGTGTGTTCCTGACGAGGTCACATCCAGCATTTCCCATTTGTAGGTACATTTCTAAGGATTATTTGAACTAGATGACAAGTACAATAAGGACTACAATGATCATAATTACAGTGACAAAATTCCACACTGTGTTTTTGTGTAATCTATGGTAATCAGTGTTACATATACTTGGAATTATTATTAAAATGGTGTGAAAGTATGAGATCCCTGTCCCTTCCATCTCAAAGGCTATTTTAACACTAAGTATATGTATTAGTCTGTTTTCATGCTACTGATAAAGACATACCCAAGATTGGGAAGAAAAAGAGGTTTAATTGGACTTACAGTTCCACATGGTTAGGGAGGCCCCAGAATCACAGCGGGAGGCAAAAGCCACATCTTACATGGTGGCGGCAAGGAAAAAATGAGGAAGATGCAAAAACAGAAACCCTTGATAAATCCATCAGATGCGATGATATTTACTTGCTACCACGATCACAGTATGGGGGAAACCGCCTGCATGATTCAAACTATCTCCCATCAGGTCCCTCTGACAACATGTGGCAATTATGCGAGTACAATTCAAGATGAGATTTGGGTGGGGACACAGAGCCAAACCATATCAGTATACTATTTGTTATTTTTTTTTTTATTTTAAAAATAAATATAGCCGGTCATGGTGGCTCACGCCTATAATCCCATCGCTTTGGGAGGCTGAGACAGGCAGATCACGAGGTCAGGAGATCAAGACCACCTGGCTAGCACGGTAAAATCTCGTCTCTACTAAAAATACAAAAAACTAGCCAGGCATGGTGGCAGGCACCTGCAGTCCCAGCTACTCAGGAGGCTGAGGCAGGAGAATGGTGTGAACCCGGGAGGTGGAGCTTGCAGTAAGCCGAGATCCCGCCACTGCACTCCAGCCTGGGTGACAGAGCGAGACTCCATCTCAAAATAAAATAAAATAAAATAAAATAAAATAAAATAAAATAAAATAATTTAAACATTTGAGTCTTCAACTGGAATGGCCTCTCAACCTTAAATGCTCTCATGGTATTACACAAATATTTACAATAAAATCTTCTGAAATCTAACGACTCTAATATTTGCTACTTCATCAGAATATTTTGTTTGGGGGAAAAAGTGTTTTTGAGTACTTATCATGTCCTAGGCCTATGTAAGTATCTTTCTATGTGTCATCAATCTAATTTAATTTAGCACTCACAATAGGATTATGAGTTGGGTATTTTATCAGCATTATTTTGTATTTTGTTGCCAAACTAGGCAATTGCTCATATTCTGTGCTTTGTACACAGTAGTTCCAGGAATTGATTAACTGATGTTTGACACTTAGGTAAAGATTTTCTTTTTCCCCCTCACTTATCTGACTGTATCAAAGAGTGGGTCATTTATGTTAGGTTAAGATGTGTGGATTTGGTGACAACAATGTTATGTGTACCACCATTCATTAAGGTTAACTTGAACATTGATCATCTGCTTCTAATTCAAAGTCTCTTCACTACATCATTGCTACCCTTAGCAGAAGAAATTATTAGGTCCAGGCTTGTGAATGTCACATGGAAATACACAGTAATTTGTTATAAATGTACGGCAAATGTATGTTTTGTTATATACTTCATGTTATGTCATGTCACTCTTTGGGTTGTGAGCACTGGCCTAACCTGGCAGCAACACACACATCGTTCTTCACAAGTGCTTGCTTGGGTTGTGACAGTGCCTGCCTTTGATATTATCCAAAACATGCTGGATTATTGAAAATAATCAGACTAATAGGTATATTCTTACTAGATCACAGAAGTTAGTATCTCAGACTTGAATCTGTGTTCTTTTAGCTTTGGTTGTAACTTATCTGTGAGAAAATGGAGTGAAAGAATATAAAGTGAAAACACGTTTTTCTCCATATTTTCTCAGTATAGATATTGTTATTCTAATCAGATTTTGTAAAGTCTACTTAACAAACAACTGGCAGCCTCAATTTTAGAAAATCATTGTCATACCAAATATGAAGTTTTGATTTTCTCTTGAAGCCAAAAATTTATAATTGGAGTATCAGAAATTGCTCAGAAGCTTTAGGAGAATTTCATTTTTGTCTGAGTAACCAGCTAATTTACTGATTAAGTGAGAATTGGAATAAAATTTAATTGAAATATTATCAGGAAAGTGACACAAAACAGAACAAAAGACAACAAAAGAACAAGTTTATGAATTCTGCAGGTTTCATTATCGTGTCTGCTCAATTTGACTTAATATGTCTTACTACTGACATGGTGATAATACCTTAGCTCTGGTTAAAATTAATCCCAATGAATATCAAGTGCAAGGATAAGTGAAGCATCATATATAAGAGCATAAGCCTATTTACAAGGATTGCAGATACTGAGCCAAATTCTCAAGTCCAAAGGTTCAAATGCCATCTTGTGCCATTTGCTGAAGAATCACAAATTCAAAAGAGAATTTTAAAACATGAGCTAGGTAGGTGAATAACCAGGCAACTGCCCAGAAACAGAATGCTAATTGTAATTAAGCATGCTCATAGCTTCGATTAAGTGACCCTCTACCTGGCTTTCAAACCTCCAGAGTCCTCCAACACTGTGTTGAGTCCCCAGCTTCAATTTTCCTGAACAAGCCTTAAATTACAGAGCTTTCCTGCTGAAACATCTTCAGGGGCCACACCCTGCACCAAAGTTTTCTATCAAATATATTCTATTTTCACATTCTTGTATTTGAGCCCTTCAAATTGCATGTTCTTCCCATGCCCTCCATTACAGAACATGCATAATAGACAAATTGGAAACTAGCTGTTACCAAAGGAGAGGAGAGCTCCAGAGGTGCGACTTCCTGGCGTTAACGTAAAAACTCCGTCGCCAGACGAGCCGCCTTCCTAATACCTATGGTTCAAAATCCACCACGTCCTGGAAGACCCGCCTAAAATTCTCTTTCCGTCAAGTGTTAAACTTTTCTAGCTTTGCTCACCGACGGTGACGGCTCCCGCAGCTCCAGCCTCACTTCCCTTCAGGTGTGCACTCTGCACCTGAGTCCTGGTGGGGTGGTTGTGGTGCACTTGCCTCATGTCCCCTAATGGATTAGAAGCTACTCAAAGGCTGCAACTGAGTCTTAGTCATCTTCGTGTCCCTCAAGAGTCCACCACTGTGCTGTACACATAGTAGGGCCTCAGAAACCTGTGAGAAAAAAAGTACATTGACTCCCTGTAACAATTTCTGCAATTCCTGATAATAAGCATTTTCACAGGATAGATATTTTCTATTCATTAAAGAAAAATACAATTTGGTTAGGCAGAAACGCATCTCAGGAAGGGCTATGGCTGCAATATTGTGCACAGCAGAGGAATAATCACCCCCGTTGGAAGACCTCTATAAAAACAGAGAATGTGTTCCTGGTGTGGCAGCTATTTATTTTTCTCCTATGTAGTATATTTTGAAAAATGCAGTAATAATCAGAAGCAGGCCACCCTGTTTCAGTTTTTGCCACTCTCCTGATTCCCTGTGCTTCCCTTTCCCCTCCCTCTGATAAGTTGTGTGAAAGGGCAGCCAGGGCCATAGTCAGATGCTGCAAAAGTGCGTTAATTATGCTGGCACAACAGCTGGACATCAGCAGTGATATAGTTCTGATAGCTACTGGAGACACATACCAGTGACATTCAGGGGAAACCACTTTGTTCTGTCAGACAGTGTTCATTGAAATATCAAATAAATAAGTCCCTATGCAATCAACATAATTTATTGGCATTTACAAAGTATATAACATACAATTACTCGTAAAGTTAATCAGGACATTAATCATTTCATACTGATAGTATTTATAATAACACCTACTAACTGTGATATATTTATTGAGCAATTCAAAGCATGGTACAAAAACCCTTTTTATTTTCTATGGAAGTGTACATTGCTGCTCTTACTATAAATAGGATACATGTATATAGCACCATCCACTACCTTTCCATTAGCTTAGTGAAAAAGACAGACTGTTACTGTTACGTACAAAATTATTACGTATGCATTATTTATCAGTTAGAAAGCACCACTTAAAATGCATTTGTTGCCTTGACATTATCAGTGGGTTGCCAAATTTATTACATGAACAGCAATAAACTGGTACATGGCCACAAAGTATAAATGACAAAGAGGGCTTCACTTCAGAGGCTGGTCTGCATGGTAGAGCAGCTCAGGGGGAAGGCAAATAAAGGTCAGAGAGAAGAAACAGGCTGGCAGGAGAGACGTCTCGGGGCTCAGGATCTGAAGGCCTCAGATTCTGCTGACCTCTGGATGACAGGCTAACAAAGAGGGGGTGAAAAACACCATTCTTGTCTGAAAAGATGCCTGCCTTTACATATTATTCCTT
The DNA here is from genome assembly GCF_043159975.1 of Macaca nemestrina. Classification (NCBI taxonomy): domain Eukaryota; kingdom Metazoa; phylum Chordata; class Mammalia; order Primates; family Cercopithecidae; genus Macaca; species Macaca nemestrina. The sequence goes on along the minus strand of NC_092132.1, from coordinate 96,063,604 downwards.
TTCTATGTGAAGAAGGGCAACTTTCTATTATAGCTCAGTTTTATGGCATTTTTTCTTTATGTTTCCTAATTTTGTTTACTCCTCTTTAATTTTCCCAAGTAGAAAAATGGTTTTCTTTTCTTTTCTTTTTTTTCCTTTAATGGTGACTGCTATTGTGAACGGTTAAACTCTAAACACACACTGAGCATATATTTGGACGTTAATTACACGCCTTCAATTCCCAAAGAACATTGTAGCAGAGTTGTAAGTTGACTTTTCAGTATTGCTGCAGTAGAGTAGAAGTTTTTTTTAAATAAAGTCAGTCATAAGTTTAAATTAAAATATAAATAGGAAGTGCCACAAACATCATCTTCACACTGTAAAATTTCCAAATGAGTAAGCAGAGGATAATAAAGGCATATATTTCTGTCCTATGAAGGCCGATATATTATTTCCCTTGAGCTTAGGCCAATGTCATTCACAGTGCTGAGAGAATTAAATATGGACTTCAATACTCCAGGCTCCAATGTCGAGATGTTTCAGGAAAAAAAGAGTAGATACCTCCCTATCTATCGAATAATATTAATGGAGGCAATTAAACTAATATGTACATCCAGAATGCTAATGTATTATTTAACTTTAGCAATGAGCACTCTCCTTGATATATGAAATGAAGCACCTGCTAAGCTTGATGAGAATGTTATTTTCCCATAGTCAAGCACTACGAGAAGACAACCATTGCTAATTGTGTCTCTGTAAGGAAAATGTATCAAACGTAAGCTTTTCAAGTCCTCAGATCAGTTTCCAACACAGCAAAGACAAATTAGATGTTTGTTTTGGTTTGTAAAAATGAATATTATAGTTATTGAGGTCATAATTTTAAAAACACATGTCTTTAAGCTTTTAGGTTCAGCTTATAAATCCTCTTATTCCAAATATGAATCTAGCAATTTTTAACAATTGCAATAATTGAATTCTTTATTTACAAGCTTAGTTATCATTTTAATTGCATTTGTAAAATGTATTTGATTTTATCTTTAAGTATACAAATTTCTGCCTGATAACATTTTCTTAGTTTTTTCATAAGTCTTACAATTTAATGAACTAATATCCTTATGTTTAGTAAAAGTCTATATTCTAAATTTGTTAAAGTCTGATTTCTTTTTCTAGTAGGCTATTTTTCTTAACACGTTCAAGAACACAAAATACAAAATTTTCACAGATTTCTAAATGCCTGCATATTAACACCATGACTTACAGTGTCTTGAACATTCTATTTAATATTCTAAATCTTCCTGAGACACAGTGGACCACTAACTTCATGGTTCATTGGGTGCATGAATCAGCAATTCTGGCTGAGTTGGGATCTGGAGCTGAAGCTGCCCAGGACAAACACTCTTACCACTCGGGCTGTGACACTAAAGTCTTCACTAGAGTCACCCTTCATAAGCTTCTTAGGATGTGGCTGGACCTGACTTGCCACTGAACTCCCGTCTCTCATGGCTACCTGCAAACACACAACATATTATACCACTACCACATTTGATCGGATTTTGTAATTCTTTGTTTCTTAAGTTACATAATACATTGTCTTAACATATTTAAATATTTTCTAGTGCTAAAGCCATTGGAACCTGACAGAATCATTTGTACGACTCCATGACATGTATGAATAATGAAATGATATGCTGCTGAATTCGGTATCTCTTATGACTTTATATGATCTTTTTATCACCACTTGGAATACCTACTGCCAAAAAAAAAAAAAAATGCCATGAGACTGATTATTAAATCCTAAATGACCTTTGTAAGAAATATGAATCATATTGAAGAAGTGTCATGCAGAATTCCTTTACCTTAGTATGCAGGTACCTGGTCCCAAGACTTTGTGGTCTCTCCTTGGCCGGACTAGTCCTACATTTTGGGACCACTTCTGCTCAGATTCCAGACACTGGTTTCTCCTGTTGCTGCACCTCTGATCTGGCTCCTGTTTACACTTCTAAGAGGCAGCTAGAGGAAGGTGCCTCCCACACAGGAACAAGCTGGAGAACCACCTATGCCTGAGTCATGTGGCTTTTCTCACGGTAAGACATTCAAAGTGGAAGACTCTACATAAAAACCTCCCAAACCAAATTGCGGTCCAAAGAAATGAATTAGAAAAAGAAAAATGATTAAGTCTATTTTTAGGTGTGATCTCTGCTTTCTGGCTAGAAACTCCAAGGCTGGGACATTGGCTCAGGTACATGACTGGAAGCCACTTTGTCCTTGTTTCACACAGGATTCTCTTTCCTAGAGAGTGACTATAATGGAAGGTAAGGAAACTATTGAAAGTCTACCAGAATTAGTTTTGCATAAGCACTCACATATCAGAATGCCGAGTTATTTAATTAAATTTGTTTATTTTTTTATTTATTTTTGAGACAGTGTCTCACTCTGACACCTAGGATACGGTGCAGTGGTATGATTACAGTTCACTGCAGCCTCGACCTCCCGGGACTCAGGTGATCCTCCCACCTCAGCCTCCTGAGTAGCTGGGACTACAGGTGTAGGCCACGATGACAGACTAATTTCAGTATTTTTTTGTAGAGATGTGGTTTTGCCATGTTGCCCAAGTTGGTCTTGAGCTCCTGGGCTCAAGTGACCCTGACCTGCCTACCTTGGCCTCCCAAAGTGCTGTGACTACAGGCATGCGCCAGCATGCCCGGACCCAAGTTATTTATTTTAAATGAGATGCAAAATAGTCATAGGAGCATGATTTCACTGGTCTATAAGACCAGATTATTTTTACATTGTAAATACATGTATTTTAATAGGCAATTTACACTCTGATAATGGACTTATCTGCATAGAATTACCAAAAAAATTTCATAAAAATTTTGCATGTTCAATCACAGCATAAACAGATAACAATATGAATAGCCTTGTAAAGGAGTAAGGAACTGAAAAGCTCCTAGATGCAGGATGAACAGCTTCATAGGAAGTAGGTCTGATTTGCTCCCTTGTTATCTCCATTCCTGTGGCTAAAACAGTGTCGGCCCTTTGTAGAGATTTGCTAAGTTTTTATACAACAATATCATCAAACAGTATGTAATTACATTTGCCTCTACGACTTAGATTTTCTGAGCTATATATATTGGCCAGTAACTTTTGACAAAATTTGACTAGATATGCTAGTAATTTGATCAGGTTACAGGTAAATTTTTAAAGCCTGAGAGTCATCTTCGCTCATGAAGTTAACTTTGTATATTTCCAATCAGATGGATTATTTACATCAATTTTCATCAGCTCACAAATAAAAACTGAGCACCTACCATAGGCCAGGTACTGTTCTAAGTTACAGGAACAGGGTTATAACTCTCCTTAGCCTTCAGCTGTGAACAAAACAGCCATGGTTCCTTCTCTCAGGGAATTCTTGCTTCTTGGTTGAAGGGTGTAGTCAATAATCAAGTCAACATGCAAAAGTAAAGCACAATTTAAGATGTCTATAATTGAGTGGCAATCAATGGGAAGTCATAATTGTACAGATGAGATGTTTTAACTGAGTTCTAAATGACAAATCAACTTCCAGTTCAGCTTGGAAATAAAAATATAGTTTTCTATAATTCTAAGTTCTTAGGGAAAGTATGTGCAAAGTATACAATTATATAAAAATACACATAGTAACAAATCTTTAAGTATTATAGCAGCAATTTGAATACACATTTTAATTAAAATTTGATTATTGTATGCTTCTATATAATCTACATAGAACGATGTTAATATTCCATATTAACATTATTTTCCTTTATTTCAGGCAATCAAAATCTATACGTTTATTAAATCGGAAAAAATATTTAAAAGTGTTAATACTTAATTGTGACCAATGGAATCCTTCTTCCTGATACTGGGACTAAAGAAGGATCTCCTGCCCATTCAAAATGTACAGAGATTCTGGGCAATTATCATAAGGCAAGAGCAATAAATTAAAAGCATAAGTAATGAAAGAAAGGAAGAGAAGTGTCACTTTTTAAAGACAACATATTGTGTTGTCTGAACACAGAAAATCCAAAAAGATCTACAAACGATATTATATTTCTCCACAAATTATAGGTTCAATACAACCCTGTTTTCTTTCTTTCTTTTTTAATTAACCATTTGCAATTTGATTCTAACATTCATGTAAAAAATGCAAATACCAATAACAGATAAGTCCATCTTGTAAGGAACAGAATGGGACATTACAGGAGCAGACGCCAAGACAGTTATGGTAACCGCAGGCAGGCAGCAGCAGGAGTGAGCAAACCAAAGCGAGGGCGGACTCTGGTGTCGGAGGACAGAGCCTTGGAATCCAGCTCACCAGCGCACTGTGGAGGAACAGGAAGTACCGCACGGCCCCCCCCACTCCCCCGCAAAGCTGGTCTGCATGGTGACACCACCACAGCCACTCACTCACGAAGAGATACGGAAAGCTTTATTACTTACATAATGAGGACCCTGGGGAGACCGGGACACGCCCCTCAAGCAGGTATCAGAGAGAGCAGAGGGCTGTGGTTTTGTTGTGATTAAGGGCGGGGCCAGCGTTGTAGGCTCCTGTTTGAATGCCCTGCTGACGGTAAAGGAGGGAGCAGCTAGGCTTACCCAAAGGTGGGGCATAGGAGAAAGGAGCCGTGAGGCTGAAAAACTGTCAGCAGTTCAACATTTAAAAAGTGGAGTCAGCTTTAAAGAAAGATAACTAATAAAACGACAGCATTCATTTTTTAAAGTTACTAAAATGAAAGCACACTGAAAATAAATTGCGTTATATAAATACTGATGGAGATAGAAAAACCTGATGCTTATTAGTTTACATTTAAATTCTGAGTTTAGAGGTAATTACCCCTATAATAAAAAACTTTTGACCAGGCGCGGTGGCTCATGCCTGTAATCCCAGCTCTTTGGGAGGCCGAGGTGGGCAGATCACTTGAGGTCAGGAGTTCAAGACCAACCTGGTCAACATGGTGAGAACCACCCCCCCGACCAACCCCACCGTCTCTACTAAAAAATAAATAAATAAAAATAAATAAATAAAATAAAATTAGCTGGGCGTGGTGGCGTGTACTACTTGGGAGGCTGAGGCAGCAGAATCGCTTGAACCCAGGAGGCAGAGGTTGCACGAGCCAATATCACACCACTGCACTCCAACCTGGGCGAAATAGCGAGAGACTCCATCGCAAAACAAACAAACAAAACCACAAAATAACTTTTATATGTATGTGTATAAATTATTTGATTGGTTTTCGATTGGATGCAACTTATACTTAGCATGCTACACTTTGCAAAAATAATAATTAAATAAATGCTAAAACTTTTCAAAGGAATTGTCTGCACCTCATGAATTCACCTCCAAGAACCACTTGATTCTTCTATCCACATTCTTTGCTAATCTTCCAAATCATTCCACTGAGATTGTACTCCAGGAGATCACTGGTGAACTCATCTCTTCCTGCCAGTGCTGATTACCATGACTGGTGTCAGCTGAACAGGACACAGCTTCAGCATGCCTTCAGTTTTGAAATTCCTCAGTGCATGAAACTACATGATCCTGGATTTCTTTCCACGTCTCTGGCCACTCTTTCCTTCTCCTAAACTGTCTCCTCTTCCTCTAAAATGCTCAATATTAGTGTTCTAAGCTTTGGTCTTGAGCCACATCCCTTTCTTTTATATTTCTTTTCTCTAGATCAGAGATTATCAAAATACAGCCCTTGAGCCAAATCCAGCCTGCCATCTGTTTTTGAATGCTCTGCAAGCCAAGAGCAGTTTTTAAAACTTTAAATGGTTGAAAAAAATCAATAGACAATTATATTTCATTGTACCTCAAAGTAAAATTTCAAAGTCCACAAATAAAGATTCACTGGAAAGCAGCTGTACTCATTAACTAGTTATTGCTTTAAGGACTGTTTTACCACTGTTATGGCAGAGTTGGGAAGTTGCAACAGAGATGATGTGAGGTGCTCTCATAACTCTACCCTGCTGCTTGACACCCTAAAAATGAATTTTCACATTCATCCATATATGGTACAATGACAATATAAGACACATAGAGGAGCACTAAACCTATGAAGAATTACCAAAATTATATAATTTGTCTTTTGTGACTCATACATGCCTATACGGTATATTTGTACCAGAACAGTGGAAACACCTTGTCATGGCTGATGTGGGGTGTCAACTTGACTCAATTAATGGAGACTCAAATAGATAGCAACCCATTATTTATTCTCAGTTCTTTAGTAGGCAATGAGCCTGTCCCTATTCTGCTGAAAGAAAAACACAGGTGGTTTTGCTCTTTATTAAATGTTGGTCTGCTCCAGGTGTGTTTTTGAGGGTGTTTCTGGAGGAGACTGGTGTGTGAGTCAGTGAACTGAGTGGGAAAGATCCACCCTCAGTGTGAGTGGTCAGTATCTCACCATCTGGGGGCACTGATGGAACCAAAGATGGGGGAAGAATGAACCGCTCTCCTGGAGTCAGGACTCCTTTCTTCTGCCCTTGAATATCCAAACTCCAGGTTCTATCATTTTGGACTCTGGGACTCACACCAGCAGTATTCTGGGTTCTTGGGCCTTGGGCCTTGGACGGCGAGTTACATCATTGGCCTTCCTTGTTTCTGAGGTGTTTGGACTTGGACTGAGCCGGCTGCCAGCTTCCCTGGTTCTCCAGCTTGCAGATGGCCTATCATGGGATTTCTAGCCTTCATAAACAAGTGAGCTAATTCCTCCAGTAAGTCCTCCTTGTACATATCTCTCCATATCTGTCTCTGATCAGTTCTGTTTCTCTGGAGAACCCTGACTAAAACACATCTCATAAAACTAACTCAACTTTTTATTCTAATTCCGGATATCCTTACATTCCACCAAAATGCAACCATTGATTTACTGATGAGTAGGGAAGCACAAAAAGAAAGGAACTATTGTTTGCCTCATCTTTCCCTTTCCTTCAGTGTCACCATTTCTCAGCATAGGTGGTTGGTGAATATAGGAATTTGGCTTGAGTAAGGAAGGGTATGATAATGTTCTTTGATTGATTGTGTTTCTCTGAATGTCATTGCCTCAAATCAAGTTCTGATTTGAACAGAATGTGTGGACTTGTGGACAGTCAGCATTCCACTTAGTTGCAGATGTAGCATACTTATTGTGTACTTGCTTTGAGTCTCACTCAGCTCTCATATGTCATGTGTCACCTGCGTTCTTAAGGCATCATGAAGACTATGCAAACGGAGTGCCAAGGAACAGCAGATATGAATATTTTATGTATCTCAAGTTGAAAGAAAAAAATATTTAAAATCTCAGGACTATGACAGCAGCACATTAAACCAACTGCTGGACCCTTCTAAGTGTGAAGCCCTGTGCAAATGCATACAAACATACCTGTGGAGACATCTTTGCCATCATGTCTAATGCTGTTTGAATTGAAGGAAAGTCAGCCTGCTTTGTACATGTCATGGGCTGTCTAAAGTTAAAACAGGAAACAGGAAGGGCAGTCTCCATACCCTCACATATCTGTGCAATGGATATATTTCAAGTTCAAACTCCAGTTCCAGCATTCCAGGTTTCATACATCAATGCAAATGCAGAAGAAATATTCATATTTCAAATCTATTGAAGCAAGCAATTGAAGAGCTGTCATTTAGCCTTTGTTTGGAAGTTAACCTACAATGTAAGGGTATCCTGAAAGTCAAATATCAAGAGAAGAATAATAGAATTCTATAATTGCTTTCCAAACAATGAATGTACTCAGCTAAAATCAAATGCTCATGGACTGACATCAGTATTTGGCAGTCTTCACCTGTGGGAAAAGACATTTTAAAGATGAAACATATAAAATCTCATTCCAGGTCAGCATTAAAAGACAAATATTTGCAGTTGATTTTGGAGATAAAGAACACTAACTTTTAATCCTAATTAAGTAAAGGAATATCCCACAAAAGATTTCATTTTTGTTATCAGTTGATCAGTATTACAAATAGATATTATTCTATTATTAATTATATCAATAAATATATAAGTACCTACATAATATTCTATTTTATATCTTGGTCTCTCTATGTGTATAAGTGTAGAGATATATATATATATCTGTTTTTTAAAAGAAAATTTTGTCAACTTCATGTTTAGAAGAGTCTGACTACTCCCAGGTTTTAAATTAGAATTTAAAGCTATATGATGATGGTGCCTAAATTTCCATTTTTAGCTGTGACCTCTCTTTTGAGATGCAGTCTTTTATATATGCATCTTAACATATTGTATTGGGTGTTTATTGGGTATATTAAAACATAAAGTGTCCAAATCAAAGCCCTTGATCCCTTCCCATTCAAACATAATGTAATAGCTTTATCAAGATATAATTCATATAACATAAAATTCACTCCTTTAAATGGTAAAATTAAGTAGTGTATTCACAGAATTGTGCAACCATCACAACTATTTAAGAACATTGTTATCACCTCAAAACGAAACCCAATACCTGTTAGTATTTGCTCCCATTTTGTCATTCCCCCAGCCACTGGCAAACACAAATCTACTTTCAGTCTCTATGGATTTGCCTATTTTAGACATTTTATACCGGTTGAATAATTAGTATATGGATGTTTTGTCTTGTTTCTTTCATGAGCATACATAATGGTATCAAGGTTAATCCATGTTGCAGAATGTACTGGTATATCTTTCATTTTATTGATGAATAATACTCCATTTTGAGGATGGGTTTGAATCATAATTGTTATTTTCTTTATTTGGAAATTAAGCATGGTTTAAGGAGATACGTGTAGGTGCCCAGTTGACAAGGGGTGGACTCATGGACATAATCCTAGATGTCAGCTTGTCAGGATTAAGGAATACCTAGAAATCCAGTAAAGCATTTCACTATGTATTTCATCTTCACACCATTGCCCATTTCTCTCTGAGCACTCTTTTAGTTCCTTACTGTTAGGTTTGTCATATTATGTTTTCATTTTTCTTCATCTCAACCTGTATTTTAAATTTCCTTGTGATTATTTTTGACTCATCAATTATTTGAGTGTGTTGTTTAACTTCCACAAATTTTAGAATTTTCTAAATTTCTTTCTGTTAATGTTTTCTAATTTAATACTATTTTGGTCACAAAATATACTTTGTGTGGTTTTTATAGTTTTAATTTATTCTTGTATATGACTATACCTGAGAGTGTTCCACGTGTACTTGAAAATAATGTTTTCTGCTGTTATCAGTTGAGTATCTGTAGATATCTGGTGGGTCTCATTAGCTTATGTTTTTGTCCTTGTTATTTTCTGCCTAATTGTTCTATCTTGTACCGAATGTGGGTTATTGTCATGCAATTGTTCCTGAGTTATTTTATTATTGCCTTTATTTTACAAAAATATAGCATTTTGTGTAAAACACAGAATTTATAGAGTACCATTTTAACACTCCTTTTCAGTCTCTATTTTTTTAAATTATCTTAATGGTTGCCTTAAGGATGAAAATGAACATTTTAGATCAAATCAATCTGGTACAAATTAATAGCACCTAAATTTAATAATATACAAAAATTTTGCTCCAATATAACTTTGTTTCTTACCTCCTCACTATTGGTATTATTGCTATAAAAAATATATCCTTTGCAATGTAAAACAATACAGATTTAAAATTATTACTTTATGCATTTGCCTGTTTATTGAAATGGAGTCTTGCTGTGTTGCCCAGGCCGGAGTGCAATGGCACAATCTCTGATCACTGCAACCTCCACCTCCCATGCTCAAGCGATTCTCCTCTCTCAGCCTCCCGAGTAGCTAGGATTACAGGCATGAGCCACAGCACCCATCTAATTTTTGTATTTTTAGTAGAGACGGGGTTTTACCATCATGCCCATGCTGGTCTTGAACTCCTGACCTCAGGTGATCCACCCACCTTGGCCTCCCAAAGTGCTGGGATTATACACTTGAGCCACTGTGCGTGGTTGCAATTGCCTTTTAAATTATTTAGGAGAAGAAAAGCATTACAAACAAAAATGCATTTATCCTGCCTTATATTTGCCCATTGTTACCATTACCATTGCTTTTTGTTTCTTCATGTGGATCAGAGATACTGTTTAATTATTTCAGCCTGAAGGACTCATTTTAGTATTTCTTACAATTCTACGAGTAATGAATTACTATTTTTGTTTATATAACAATGTCTTAATTTCTTCTTCACTTAATTTCTTAATTTCTTCTTCATTTTTGAAGAATAGTTTTGCTGGGTATAGGATTTCATGTGTCCTACTTCTTCCACCAATCATTTGTTAAATGCAACATCCTATGCTTTTCTTCATAATGGTTGTCACTCTTTGACATTCCTTTAAAAATTAATTTACCTATATGCCCCCTCAGCTGTAGTTACTTATCTAAACAGTAAAAATTATGAGTGACTAATTTCCCAATTTTCCTAAAATTAGTACATAACTAATGCCATGTAGATGTATACTGTTAAAAATAATTCATTGCAAATAATTTATATCATAGGATATTAGGGCTTAATTTTCTTGTGAGACTCCATTGAGATGGGCCAGTCAACTGTATATTGAAGTATGAATATACATTCCATGAAAGTAGTACCATGTATGACTTGACTATCAATCTTTAGTGGTGAAAATAGTGTCTGGTTCATACCTGATGCTTATATTAATTGCAAATGGACAAAAATTGTTTTTATAAGTAAAGTTCAATGCCCTGTTAAGACAGAGACAGAAAGAGAAAGAAAAATTAAATGAAATTTCTGGAATAAAAGTGCAAAAACTGAGCTTAAATAATTATCTGTGGCAAACACTGCTGGTTGCTTAATCAATACTCATTTTTCTTTTCTTGCTTACTGAATACAGATTTTATTTGTGTCAGCCCCTTGCAGCTAGAGGCAATCATGTTCCATATTCCAGGCCATAATCTGTTAGCAGAGGCTACAGGACCTCCAGGAAAGCAATTCTGTGATTACTAAAAAGGCCTAAGTAGCACACATTTTTTTTTTTGAAACTGGCTCTTGCCCTTTGCCTTCTCCACATTCATCTTCCTTCTTGTGCAGATGAAATTAAAACAATAAGAAATATAAAAGAACAGAGGCAGTGAAGTGGGAGTGGAATCCATATGCATATGACACTGATGGTACTATCAAATTATCACAGCAGCCCTTAATTGCCAACCTTCAGAATTCTTGTTATGTGAGAAGAAACAAGAAAGCCTTCTTGTTTTATTGTGTCACTGTATTCCGGTTTCTCAAAATTCAGCAGAACACAGTCATGATTGAAATAGTATTTCTTCCAAGCATTGTTAAACTAAGGCCCGTGGTCCTATAGATAGCCCCTATTTGGGTTTAAAGAGTTCTGCAAACCCTTAAAAACAGCGTTTTTCCGAAGCAAACTGGAACAAAGAATGATTAAAAATAACTTGCCTAATTTTACACAATTGGCGGCAAAGACAAAAGATAAAAGAAGTGAGGTTTCCTGAGCACCTTCTGTAGTGCTTATTTGTACAAATGAGGGAGTATCAAAACTCTCTCACATTTGTAAGTTTATGAATATAAAACTCCTGGGCATTTATTCATAATTTGTCACCTTTAATTTCATACATACTTATCTAGATAGATTTGTTATTTGCTTGAAAGCATGTTACTTTTAGAAAAAAATCATAAAATTCCATAAATTCCAATTATAAGTGAAAGAAGTCAAAATGAAAAAGAGACTGAACTCTAATAAGCAGTATCACTCTGTGTCACCAGAGCATATATGGAATTCATGTGGGCAAAGAAAATAGCGGTACTTGAAAGGAGATGTTGCAATGAATACTGGTGATCACATAGTAATACTTGTTGCTGAAAGTTCCTTTGATTATTCTTGTATATACGTCTAGGGCTCACCCCTACCCAAGTCTCCTGTCTTTTGTGCACATAGATAATTATAATTCCCTACCTTCTTTTTCTGTTGGCAGTGCTATGTAATTAGTTTTGGCCAATCAGTTATGATAAAAAAAAAAAAATGGCACAGGTTCCTTCTGTTTTGGAACATTTAACTGCTTACCTGAGACCCTACAATGTAACTCTGCTCTTAGCACATCATCATGTGATTGTTTAGGAACAATGTGACTGAAACCCAGAGGATTCTCTGGAACATTGTTTTAGTGTTTCCACACATAATAAGTTTTAATACAAAATGGCAGGGTGACTGGAGATGCAGACCATTCAGAAATAAATGTTTGGGTCATTCCATCATATAAAGAAACAAGAATGGCTAGGCATGGTGGCTCATGCCTGAAATCCCAGCACTTTGGGAGGCCGAGACAGTAAAATCACTTGAGGTCCAAGAGTTCGAGACCAGCTTGGTCAACATGGCAAATCCCCATCCCTACTAAAAATACAAAAATTAGCCAAGC